>NC_135080.1:3963500-4264000 GCF_051107435.1 Chaetodon auriga
CATGCAGCAGCGCTCTCTGTGCCGTCAGTCCACCGCTGTGGTACATTTGAGCTGACAGACTTGACCTTGGCTTTTTGTGGCTGCAGCTCCCTCCGAGGTGGCTGCAATCTTCATTCGTGTCACATCTGCTCCCCAGTGTTCATTGAGCTGCACCAGATGTATGAGCTATTGTTGTTTTTCTCTGCTGTGCAGTACATCCAAACACGGCATAGTCACGGGCCTGCGCGCACTCCTCCGGCGGCTTTCATGGGCTTTGTGGCATTACGTTTATGTCCGCTGGTAGCCTGCGGTGAATCAAATTTCCCTGACAATCCATCAAGGAGGTATCATTGGCTGAGTGCAACTTCTACCCGGCAGGTTGTTCTGTGTGCTGCAGGGTTCAGACGTGCACCCGCTGGAGGTCTCGCGGGATTCGGGGGACAGAGTGAATAAGTGCTTTTGCATGTGATTATTACTTATTCATTCCACAGGCAGAGCCTACAGATTTCTATGCGTTCTCCCAGCAGGGGGTGGTTACTACTAAGAGGAGATCTGGCAACATTTATGTGGAGCAAAAGCAACTGATCAGCTGAAGCCTGCAAATTGATTACTTCCTCGCTGCTGCTTGTGGGATTTTTTGAATAAATGTGAACAGTGACACAGCTTCTGGACCATCCAAATGCATGAAAACAGTGTAATCTCAAGCGCCAGCTGTATTCAATAGCCAAAACATGTGGGCTCTAGTGTTACCAGTCTCCCATAGAACATGTTAGTCACACATACCAGAGCAGGAAGAGTTCAGGTGAGAGGCCAAAGGGTGAGCAGTCTCCAGCTGGATCGGGCTTTGCCCACTCCAAATCCAATCTGTCACAGAATGCAGCAATGCTGGATTTAAACGGAAGCAGGTTTTTCTCAGCAGATCGCTGCCATGTACCTGCTGAGGCCTGGTGTGTTTCATGAAACACTGGCACAGGCAGGACAATTCACAGCTTAATGATGTCTTTAAACGTACAGCCACCCCTGGCACTCCGACAAAAAGACAGTTAAAAGGAAGTGTATAGAAAGCCTGAAACTATAAGGAACCACACTGATGGTATTAAGAGGACATTTGTGTAGTGGTGCTTTGTAAAAATGTTCCAGTCATAAGTCTGATCGTATTCCAAGAATGGATGTGGCTCCTGGCGCTCTCCCTCTCTCCCATCAGAAATTGTAATTGCTATCTCCTCCACAGGGGCCGTAATACTTTCCAGCAATACTGGGGAGTTTTCAAGTGGACAGATTGAGAGTCTGGCTACTAACCCACGCCAGCTCCACACCACCAATGCCAGTCTGAGACGGCCACCTGTTCCAAATACCACAGCGACTGGTTTTCTACCTCGGCTCGCAGTCGACCAGCAGAGTGAAACGGTCGAGGTGTCTGGTTGCTTTTATCTCTCTATTCATGAGCTGTACAGCTACCTTATGTGGAAGTAAATGCCCAGGCTGTTAGTAATTTATCTGGAGGAGATTTTTTTTTCTACTCTTTTTCCACATTGGGTAAATGCTGCAGGCCCCAATAAAGAGAAAGAAATGTGGTTTAATGGAGTTCATAAATCTGTATTTCATGCTGCCAACTCCAAGCGGCACATGCTGTTTCGTCTCCTTCTCCCACCCCTCCCTGAGTTGGTAATCTTGTTAAAGTTCAATGTTTCCAGAGCTGTCTCCTCTGGGAGTCGGGGTTCCTGATGTCATCCTCTTTTCCACAGCAGTTTACCCTCTGGAGAGGTCCGCATCCTATTTCACCTAGATTCACACTGATGGTCTGTTTCTGCACCACCTCTCAGACCGATGTGTCAAAGCAGAGATGGCGGCCGTAGGCGACGGGTGCAGGGGGATCGTAATGGTTGGTGATTGCTGGCCTGCATCACTCCACAGAGGGCAGCACTTCATTTAACACAAAATGTTAACACATGGGATGTGTTTATGAAGATGAAACCAAGCCCACTGACCGTAACCGTCGTAACAGCTGAGCTTCAGAAGGGTATTTTTCTGTTTGTTTTCTTGTTTTGTTTACATTTTTTTTCCATTTTTTCAGACAGCCTCTTGCAGTGAAGGACCAAATCTCGGCTAATGGGTAGATGCCACCGCATGGATGAATAAACGCCTGCTGAGCCATTCTGTTTTACTTTATAGCCTCTTCCATTCCTGTGTAAACATTTTGCGACCCAATGGTACGTTACGGCAATCTGGGGAAGTAATCACGAGCCTCCAGTAATAAAAAAAAACACTTAGCATGTTTCCACGCTTAAACAGACGACACTCAACGTCAGCACGGCGAGCCGGAGATCTCCACATCAGCTGCAAGCGTCTGGCGCAGCGATGAGTCCGGTGGGGTAGATGAAGAGGCGACAAGCAGCACCAAAGCCCCCGTCAATGAATATCAGACTGCAGGCTGCCAAGCTGATGCTGATGCTGTCATGAGGTATTACCTCCCGTGACAGCCTAAATAACAACAGTTCTAATTAAAGAATGATTGGAATGGGTGGACCACCGGCTCCTAATGGGGGAATAAACCGCAACATCGCTCCAGGAAGTGAATTGCACTCTTTTATTAACTTCAGGAAGCCGGTAGCTGCTGTCAGGAAGTAATAGCTTACTTTAAAAGCAGCAAAACTTTCCATCCATTCTGCTCCGGCACTTTAATCAGAAAAAAAAATAAACATATAGCAGAGTCATAGCCAATAGATGGTCCAACAGGCTGCAGCTTTTCTGGGTGCAGGAGATTCGAGGTGCGCTGCAGTTAACTCGCTCGTGCATCATCACTAATCTGAAAGCGAGCTTTGGCTGCAGGAAACGAGCTAACCATGTGGCGTTGGTGACAGGGCGTCCACTCGAGGCCTTTCATGCCCCAGCTGAGCCCCTCCGTGTGCTGAATGTTAATTTAACGGCCGTTCCCGCCTTTAACCTGGAGGAGCCGCATTGCTTACACAGACCCGCACCCTCGTCCTCCCTCTCCCACTTTCTTCTCGGCGTAAGCAAAATTACTTCTCAGTGTCTCTCTGTGGCGAGCAGCGTGAGGTCACGGCTGTAATTTCCTTCGCCTGGTTAAAGCTGACAGAGTAACAGGCCCAGTCAGTCTGGATATGTTCGAGAGCAGGTTTTCAATTTAGCAACACTTGGGCTGGCGAGTCTGCAGATCCCATCCCAAAGGCCGACCACTTCTGCTGCCCCGCCGCTAAGCGTGCGTGTCATCTCCTGAAAACTGTACACACTCAGACGTATTCAAATCACCTCGACGGGGTTGAGTAGGAGATATACAGCAAATTTATATTCCTGGGTTGGACTGTTTGTGTTCTCTCTGGAAAATTACCATTGATTCTTTTATATCCACGGACAGGCTGCTGGATTTAAGCACAGGAATATGAATTCACTCTTCAGTATTCATTTGTAAAGCGCCTCACTCTCTTGTCTGACATTTTGATTTTGTATTTCGCCTTCGCTGAACCTTTGTCTCTGGGTATCAGTGATCAGCTGCTCTCTTTAACTTTTAATGGGTTATTATTCGCTTTCATGCTATGCATCTCTACAGCTTTTTCAATGCACCTATCAATTACTGTGCAAATCTGAGGCCCGATGTCAAATGTCAAATAATGACTGAGAATGTCCTGATGAAGATTATATTCTAATAACGTCTGCTGATGAAGAATACTTCGTCATTGCTCATCCTTTATAATGCTGGTAGAGGAGTTGTTGGCAGGGTTATTATCTACAGAGACACATAAATTCATCTGGTTCATCACTCACAATCATTATCCAAGTCTTAATTAGAAATTACCCAAATGTTGTGATTGATCACATACGAGTGTGTCACACCATGCAGACGCACCATCAAACAAACACAAACAGAGCAGAAGGTCATTATCTGCTGATCCTAAATGACCTAAACTCACCTGAAAACAGCGATAGCATCACGGTCGGGTATGAAAATCCTCGAAATGACTGCATCCTGTTTTTATTTAGGTTTTACACAGCGTCCCAGCTTTGTTGGAATCAAGGCTGTGAGTTCAAAAGCTGAATGGAAAGCTGGTGACAAAGGCACCTCGATGATTCAGCCTTGTCTCCAGGTGTAGCTCTGAATTCCATTACATCCCATATATAACTGAAGCTAAATAGCTGTGAGTACATTTGAGTGAGTATTTTTAGGTTAATCATATACAGCACCTCAAGCAGAAAAGCCGTCAGTGAGACTTCCATCTTCTCACCTTTCAGACCTGTTAATTGGTGGTTTTATCTTCTGTACTATTCCACGTTTGGTAAAGGGTTGATCTGAAACTCAACCTGTCCTCAGGCCATGACTTGTCCCTGTTTTTCAGGAAAATAAGACAAAGCAAACAAAGCCTCTTGGAAAAAGACTCAGGAGATGACCGTCTCACAGATAGCCATCTTGTCTGTCCCCATCAGTTTAGAGCAAAGCCAGAAGTAAACAAACATGTCCTCCAACATAACAAGACCTGTTTGCTGATACTTGTGCAAGTTTGTTTAGGAAGTTGGAAAACTCTTCAAAATCTTTGGACATGAATACAAGAAAAGCAAAGATTATATAACTGTGAACCATTCATGTTTTCTGAAATGATGTCTTCCCCAAGCCAAATGGATGTCTCATCCCCAATTTAGGAACAAAAGCAACACCACAAAAAAACATAAAGGCTGTGGAGGCAGCAGCACATTTCCTAAACTGATTCACGGTTGACTGTAATCTCACATATTAATGATGTTGTACTCGAACTCTTGCTTCACCCCTTTTATATTTTTAGACTTTTACATTATCTGTTCTCTGTTGAGAAGCTTATTTCAATCCAGATTCAAAAGAAGTGCAGAAAGTCTTTCAGAGGACAGAAGGCACTCTGAAAAACAGGAACACGGGTGGGATTCAGATTTCCATGTATTAACTGACCCACATGTAAAGTCACCATCACTGTTTTACAAAATGCATTTCATTTATCACAGCTAGCACATTTAGCAGGCGCTAACATTTGTAGAGGCTACCCACCTTTAGGTGACCCAGAGTCGTTCTGCTTTGGAGTCATGATTAAAGCTTAAGACTGAAGACAAATCCATCAGGTGGAACAGAATAGATAAGGTGAGGAGATCAATACAATAATATTAGGACTGTGGATGGTGTTCCAGGTACAACAGAAATCATGGGGGGGGGGTAAGAAAATATGCTCCTTGCCAACATCATGTCCTTTACTGTTTGAGTCACAGGTTTGAGTTTCCTGTTCCCGTCTGTAGAGGAGACGTGCTCCCGTCCACATACTGTACACTGATCAGACTGAATGCAGGAGAAACTGAAGCTTGAAACCTTCTCTCCATACTCATATAGGCCTGGACGTGGGAAAACAATCAATATGCAGCGGATTTGATGGCTGTAAGTGAGCCAGAACAATTACACCGGTAGGCACAGCCTCCCTGCTGCTTGACTGGAATGCCGATTGCACAGACTGGCACTAATGCGCTGTTCATTGTGGTTTATGGAAAGCCAGGTTGCTATAAGGACTCCACAACTGGTTGTTTCCACAGTGCTCGAGATTTCAGGCAAACACTTCAGTGAAAACATGATGTGGCACTCATGGTGGAGGGAGCAATCGATGGATGGATGAAACGCTTTCATCCTGGATTCCTTGCTCCCACAGAGGAGGAAGCTAAACAGAATAACACAGTATGGGTGCATGCTGAATTTTCTAAGTGGAAATAAACCCCTTAAAATTCACACAGGGGATTCTCTGGATCCCAACAATCCCCACCTCCACCGCTGAGAAAATATATTCATGCTGCCAATTTGTTATTGTCTTAAAGTCAAATCCCCACTTGAAACTGAAATCTGTACTCTGACATGACAAAAGGAACACAAGTGTATCTGACAGGTTGTGATACTCAAGCAGAGCTGCTCATTTAAAACTGCTGACACAGCAAAGAATGACCGCTGGGACATATACGACCCATCACCACAAACCGCAATTTTATGGCTATTACAGTCAATGAGGAGGAGAGCTATTTGAGACTTCTTCCACGAAGGTCAGCCAACAAAATCAGTGAGGAATCTCAACCGAGGATTCGAGTCTCGCTGTACTCATGCTGAAGCTGAGATGGTGCACAAAGTTGAGTGTTTTAAAACATTTCACAACATGCTATTATGCGCTGGCATGCTAGCATACATGCATATTTTCCATTGACAACTATTTTCTTAAGGGCAGTGGACTAACAGAAACCTGACCTGCCCTGTGAAGTCCAGCCCAGGGTTTAAAGTTAAAAGCAGGCATGTCCTCTATGACAGACAAGAGGAAAATCTCTCCTCTCACTCACAGAAGCTGCCTGAACTTAGATTTGCTTCAGACCACGTAACAGGGGTGACTATTGTGATTCTGCATGCATGCCGTCAGCCCCTCACCCCAGCCGAGTGCAGCTCCGCTCCGAGCACACTCTGCTCAGAAAGACAGCGGAGTTTCAAAGGCATTTCATCGAGCTGCAGAGGCTGCTTACTTCCACCAATAAATACTGCCAGGGAATCTCAAGACTCTGCTGCGGTCACTGAAAATTATCTGTGGTGGGAAATCTGTGAGTGGAAAGAGTACGGGAAGAAGAAAAGACCCTGCAAAGATTTTGTGTGCAAGTTGTGCAAGTCCTTGAAAACAGTGCAGTCACAGAAAGGTGCATCTTTTGCCCATCAAGTCTGAGCAGGCAACATTTTTGTCCTTGTTTCAATACAAATGAGTTAACTCACGGAAATGTACAGTGTTAAAAAATAATTTCCCCCGTTGCACAGAATGAGATACAGGTTAGCAAAAGCTACAAGGTTTAAACATTTACACATTTGCCTTCTCTGGACTCGCTCTGTTAATGTTGGAAATCGCTCAGTTGTGGCAAAAGAAAAGAAAGAAAGAAAAAAGGGAAAATATGTCAATATGATGCAGTAAAAACATACTTTATTATTCTGTAAGGACCCAGGAAACACACACAAACACACAGTTCCTCCCAGAATCCAAAGCAAACACATCTAACCTTAACCCTACCTTGACAGCAGCGGCACAGTTCAGTTAAGTCCATCAAGCCTGAATAAAGATTTAGACGTGCCATGATTCTTCACATCACAGATTCACATTTCAAGGAAAAAGAGGAACTTTTTTTTCCCCTGCTGCTTGTGCAGATTGGAAAATGTGCCACTTGAATAAGCAGATTTTGATGATGCTGTGTGTTTTGTGACTGTCTGGTTTCAAAATTGATGCCGTGTCTCAAACCACGCCATCGTCAGAGTGTGAGACGAGTGAAAAACAACGGCTAATCCCATCTGAAAACTTCACCTTTTTGAATCATATGCAGTGAGAGTGAGGCAGGGTGAGGAGCCCTTTACTTTGTGTGCTGCTCAGTCTGGCATTCCCAGCTCCTTCTGCCTCGACACTGTATTAATTACAGATCTGAGTGCTGCCTCTAACCATCAGCACTGTGAGAGAAGATGATAAACACCACTGAAAAGTGGGTCTTTTGTAATTGTGTAGGAATCAAGGGAACTGTTTTGGAGACAAGTCGCTAAATGGTCCCATCCACAAAGTACTACCATGTGGAGGTACAGGGCACCATTTACAACCAAATGTTTCTTTGTTCGGTTTCACTGGAGCTGCAACAGTGTAATTTCAAGGAGGATTGGAGGCAAGGACCCCGGTGGGCAATTTGTTTCAAAAACCAGATGCACAGATGATCCAAACAGTCTTGATGAATATTTGGTTTTGTGAAGTTGAATTCTTGAAAATACTAAAGCCTCTATAAATACTCAGACATATAGGAATGCAGTTTTTCTCTATTATTATTTTATTCTGTGGTTTCATGCATTGTCTTTATTTTCATTTTCATTCTTATTATCTTTTTCAAGTGGCTTTTACTCTCCATCTTCTCCATTATTCTGGTTTTATCCATTCTTTTCCACGTGAAGCACTCACGTAATGCATGTGATTTCTTTCTTGTAAAGCACTTCGAGCTGCAGTTCCTGTGTGAAGGATTATTATTATTGCTATTATTTTACTGTAGTTTGTGTCCCATTGCCTTTCCATCGGGCTTAACGGGCCTAAAAATTGAGCCCCGTCTCCACAAAATTACATTTCTATACAGCTAATTAGCAACAGCAAATACATTTTGAAGGATGCCGACCAAATTATATTTTGTATTAGCATAATGAAGAAATGTTAAATGTTAATTAACGTACCTTGCAAATTGCAAATATGCTGATTCTGAACTTATGTTTATTAGCAACAATTTCATTTGTTTCCACCTAAATAAGCATTTTTGTAATGCATGCATCCACTCGTTGTGACTACACATTATTGGTTTTTATGGTTCTGTTCAGGCACTGACAGCACTTGGTTGATGTTAGTGAAAGATCACAGTCTGTTTAAATACAGAGAAAGTCAGCGGTAATCATGATATTTCCCAAACCTTAACCAAAGTGCTTTCGTTGCCTAAATCTAACCACAGTCTGGATGTGAACTCTGGCTCCTGGTGTCACAGTCCTGCACTCTGTACGCCCACCATCTATCCCAACCACCTCTCTGTGACTCCGCCGTGGTACATAAAATGTTCCATGCACTCAAACAAAGGTTGACGGTGAACATAATCCAGGCGCCGGCTGTGCTTGTCAGCACAACTTCACTTTTAATGCAAATTAGTTGTATATAAACATGATTTTTAGGAGACGGCGTTGGGATATGATATCGACCTGGTAAAAGCAGTGATGAGAGGCACCAAAGCTTCTCGAAAGACTGCACAGATGCACAGCACACATGCTAAAATCTCACCATGAGCCGTCCAGTCTCTCCTCTATCTCCTCTCAGTTTGTCATGAAGTGGAGTCAAACATCAGGATAAGATCTTGAGTGGAAACCTTTTCAGCTAACAAAGGTGGGTCTTGGCCTTGGGCTGCGATCTGTTGCACCGTCTCTAAACTCTGCTTCATGCTAAGCCTGAACACACCTTCGCTTACCCCTCGAGGTATCTCGCCATGGATTTAGACATACCGAACCTCTGCTGCCCTCCCAAAACAGTGGAGGTAAATGAAACCTTTTTCTGCTTCATTAATCAAAATATTACAATTAAAAAACTCATCAGCAAAGTGTTTCTCCCAAAGCAATTATCTGTTTATTGGTTGAAAACCCTTCAAAGCTTCCATTCACTTCCACTGAGTTCACAGCAGAAATCTCAAAAAGACTCAAACCAACACTCTCCTCTTAAAAAGATAGGCGTAACTGAGAAATCATGTTTTTGTGCTTTGGATGAAGTGACCTTTTAAAAATCCCCACTACACCTGTGTGTTTTACGACTCAAAGAACCATTGACTTTCAGAGCAAGGCTCGCAGATTAATCTTAACAACAGAGAGGCAGATAGAGGAGCTTCGGCATGTTCCAGTTAGACTCACCGCTCGCTGTCTACTGATCTCTTTCAAACAACTTGATTGCTCCTGTTGGATTATCTGCTGGAAGTGCGAGCGCATGAGCACGACTGTGTGAACCTGCGTGCACGGTGTGCATGCAAGTGTGTGTTTTAATTAAAGTTTTGAGGAGGACTTGGAAAAGTTTAATTTAGCGAAGGCAGGGTGAAAAATTGTCTCGTTTTCTTGTCTTCATTTCTGTGTCATTTCTTATCTTCCTTTAAGCTCGGCCACTGCACAGGTTATCTCCAAATTACCAACAGAACTCATTTATTCTTCAATTGAATTAGGTCCTAGAGAGAGGGCCTGCACAGCCATCTCTCCTTTATAAAACAACCCACCAACAGCGGCTTTCCACAGCTGCAGTGATTAGACCACAGCATGGCCTGGATCAAACGCCTCAATCAGACATTGCTGCTTGTTCTCTGCTTTTTCTCTCATTGTCTCTCTAACAGTTTTCTCTCCTCGGTCTTTCTCTTCCAACGAGTCTTGACAACAGTGACATCAGGTTTTAGAAGAAGGCTTTGGAGGTCATGCAACACATGAAGTAATGGAAATGGTCAAAATATCAGAGTGACTCTGCGACTGCAGATGCCAGATTTACCCAAACGGGTTTTTAATTAGTTTTTCTTTGAGAAACAGCAGCACTTGTTTTTGAGAACAGGTAACAAAACACACGGAAACATTCAAAATGGCAATATTCATGCTGAAAGCGTGATTATGAAGACAACGGCGTGACAAAAAACTCCACATTAAAGGCAGCAAAGAACAGAAAAACAGCTTCTAATTGCATTTAGCAGGTTTAGTTAATTCTCACTGTTATTTGCATCTAGATGAAGACTTTCATGCATGTTACATCCACTGCTCTTCCTGACTACACGTCTTGTTTAAGAAAATAAAGTGAGAACAATCCAACCAGTGATTGTGACCTTTGCATGATTCATGTCACTTTTCCAGAGGCTGAAAACAAGCAATCAGCAGAGAAGATAAGCCATTGATATTCCTCTAAAACACCCACAGTATGATGGAATCGCACCTCAACAAACAAAAGCTGGATGTACAGGCACCACTTTTCCCTCCATAACAGTCATTGAACATCTCTTTTTGATAAGTGTGCCTTTACATTCATTCATCAATTAAACTGAAGGTTTTCTATCCGCATGCTCGCGCACAGTGAGTGAGCCAACACAGCTGCAACTGATTCATGTTAATTGGGACAAAGCTTGAGTGAACTAAACATTATCCAGCCGTGTTTTCCTGCAATAGTTGATTCAAAAGCAAATAGTGAGAGAAGAGCCAGACACGAGTGAGAATTTCGTCACATTTGCAGAAAACTGAATGCAATCAAACAAACGGTGAAAGCAAACGGAGGAAGACAGATTTAACAGTGTAGTGGGAAGTCAAACGTTCACCTCCGTCCTCCAGGCTCCTGCAGGTAGTTTCTGTTAGTTAGCTATTTATTTCTACACTCATTAGAGGCAGCAGGAGGAAGAACTTTTTGACTTAAACCTGAGCAGGAGGAGCTGGAGACCTTTCCAGAGCATTAATTAGCCACAGCAAAGATGAGAAAGACAAAGAGGAAACATCGGCTCTAGTTAAAGTTAGTGCAAATTACTTGTTTTCTCTCTTTTTTATCATTTATTGAAGAACCCAGAATTAATTATTTGGAAGAGACTAACTAACCTTGAAAGCTGCTGTAGCTTATTCGCAGTTTGAAGAAGGAGCTGTGGTGTATTTTAGCAACAAGCAGCAGCATAATATTATCTTTTATTACCTGCAGACGTTTTCGACTGAGGTGCAGTTTAATGGTGTTTAATTAATCATTTTTTGGCTGCTGGGGGGAGGAACTGCGATTTTTTGGGAGTGTTTCACCTGATGAATAAGTCAGCAGCTAAGTGCTGATTCGAAGGCTGTAAAACAAATGCAGCACTGAAATTCTCTGTGGGATCATAATCCAAACAATGCTTTTCACATTAGTCATTCCATTCATCGCTGGCATAAAAAAAAATATTGGTTCCTCTTCTTCCCATATAATTATAACATTAGTGGAGCTTTAATGGAACTTTGCATGAAAAAACATGCGGTTCGTTGGCTCCACCCGCTGTGGTTCAGCCCAGCCTATGAGATTGTTTGTGCCTTATGAGAAATGTTTGTATAATTAAAACCCCACTTGGCTGGTTGTTTCATATGCAGCATATATTGCTCTACAGCTTTAGATTTATTCCTACAGTGTCTCCTGCCGGGGAGACCTCTTGTCTTTGACGATGGCTCCTCTCCCCCTTCCCCTGCTCCTACATCTGCTTTCATTTTTCTCTGTGTGTATGACAAACAGCAAAGAAATTCCAAACTGTGGTTGTCCTAAGCCAGCAGCCCCTCCTCCAGCTTTCTCTTGGCAGGATGGCTCGTGTCTCACATTTAATCATGAATGCTTTGCCAGGCAGCTGGGCCGGAGGGAGATTCAGCGGGGGAACAGTAGAAACCTGATCTGGCGAGGCAGGCGGCGTACAGTTAAACCTCTCCATAAAGACCGGGGAGTTGGGCCGTAACAACACCATCGTGATAGTTTTAGCAGAAAAACAACAGGGTCCGACTTGTTCTTAGTCAGTAGCTTCCAATCAGAAGAAAGAGGCAGACAAACAGAAACTTCAGAAAAGCATCAGGAGCGCTTTTCATGGCAAATTAATTGAACAGATGGAAAAAGGGGAACGTCATTCTTTCAGCATGCTGTCGCCTCTTTTTTTAAATTTCTTTTCCATAAAAAAATGACTCTTGTGAATGAAAATACAAACATTGCCAAGGCATGTGTGATCTATTAAGACGACCAGATTTAAAGCTCCACCAGTGGCCGGCCCCACATCAGTGTCCGACATCCTCATTCACATCCATCCTGTATAATTGCATCCTCAAAGAGAATGCTTAAAGGGGACAGATAATTGAGTGGCACATGAACCTAATCATTTCTGCAGAGTCTCTCGGGGGCATCGGGAGTGAAAAACCCTTTATCTCGCAAGTCTCAAAGGAGAACCTTTCCCTTAATCTCTTAAACTCTGGACTCAAAGAGAAGGGCATTATAATGGTGGCCACCAGTCTTCCTCTTTTCAGTGCTGCCTCTGACGCCAGCCACGGATTGAAATGTTTTGAAGGTTCAGTGTTATTCTTCACTGACATCTTGGCAGTCGCTGAAGCAACTGAAAAAGCTAAATTTAGTAAATTGAGTGCCAGTTGAGACGAGGTGAGAGGAGCAGCTGATTGTGGCTGGCTGAGACACCTGTCAGTCATGCACACGTGACCCAGTGTATGATCCCTTCAAGCCTTAATGTCTCTTTAATTCACCAGAGACACACGTCATGAGGCAAAATTAGTTTAGCTTTAGTGCCAAGCCAAGCTAACTAGCTGCTGGCTATTGCCTTACAGTTGGGTGGGTCAACAACTCACGTAACACCCACAGCACGGTGGTCAGGTGTGACCTCAACAGCTCTCACGGTGTGAACGATCCTGCAGCAAGAGGAAACGTCTTCTAGAACCTCGAGTGAGTCCAGTTGCCTTTTTAAGCACTTAGAAGCACCATGACCGGCATGAATGAGCATCTTCACGGACATTTTGTTTCATTATCGTGTAGATTTGGCAAAAATCACAAAAATCTGCAAAGAGCTACTAATTTTGTAAAGGAATGCTGCGTGATTGTAAAGTCAGATTGAGGAGAGTTGGGGGTCTTTTTTCGGGGTTATGTAATCTGGAGCTGCAGTGGTCACCCTGCAGTCAAACCCACCTTTCTCTGCTATTACTATTAGTTAAACTCGGCTCAACATAGGTACAGCTATTCAAATCGAGCCTCGTCCAGTGAAATGAATAACTCCTGCTGGGTTCCAATGTTGCCTGTCATGATTCATTAGAGACATCTGTTGTAAGCATGTCATTACCCACTCCTACACCCCTCAGCTGACTAAACTGTTCCACAGGAGACCTCAGGACGGACACTGTGTGGGAGCCATGTCGGCAGGGGGTGCGAACACCACGTTATGTTTTTAACTTTCCCTCAGCGGCAACTGAAAGCCGCTCTGAAGTATCTGAGAAACACTGAGCCTGAACCATAATTGAATGTCAGCCTAACGAGCACCTGAGACACAGGCCGCCGTCATTATGAGGGCCTGGGTAATTACAGTGCAGTGTGAAAACTACGAGACAAAGAGCCTGAATGGAATTTCAATAAAAATAAAGTTTGAGAGAGAAATAAGCATGCGGCTGATCACACAACAGGCTGAAAGAAAGAGAGAAGAATCAATAACTTCATGTGAGAAATATGATGAATTCACAGAGCATAAAAGCTGTTTACAACCTCTTCTGTAAAATGCTGGAGTGTTTGTTATTTGCATCCCAGAGGCCACAAACTGAAACATCTCTTTTAAAGGCACACTTGCAAATGAGGACATTGTGTGACTGCTATCACACTATCAAAGCTGCAGAAATTACAATGAACCACTCTCAAGACGAGATTGAGCATGAAGTTACAACAAAAACAGGTGTTCAACTGAAAAAGGTAGATAAGAGGAAGGTAATTCACAGTTCATTCTGTGTTTGGATACTTGTTGCTGTTGGCATTTGCAAGTTTTGGTGATAAGCAATTCTCCACGTGTCTGAATAGGCACCATTAGCTCTGCTGGGTCCTGCGATGGTGTTGTAAAAGCTGAGAAACGCTGAGAAACAAGCCCCGACACCATCGTGGCATTCAGAGAAACGCTACTGGGATCACAAACCCAGAGGCTCGTCAGAATAATCTCATATTTTTCTCTTAACACAAAACAAACATGTATTGTTGCAAGACTCCTTGTCTGCAGAAACGATGCAGGCAGTCAGGGCTTCACCCCGATCCCTGTTTTGTTTCTGGTTCTCCTCCGTCCACGGCTCTCTAAACAGAGCCTACACTTTGTTTATTCCTTCATCGCAGCGGTTCCAGCCTGAGGAACACAGGCATTGACTGACAATGCCAGCAAATTAAGACTTACAAACTGCTCTTTGAAACTAGAGTAAATGTGTTCACGATAACTCACCGCAGACCCTCTCATCGATCCACCGGAGCGTCATGAGAAACGGGCAAATCCAAACCAACTTGTGCCCCTCTGTTTTCTCTGTTTGCTCCAGCCTGCTGACATTCAACCGAATCCATCAACATTCGGTTGCAGCATGGAAAAGGTTTGCTCATTTTTCAACAATCTGTCACGAAACAAGCAAAAACCTCGATGTCCGGCCGACGAAACAGCTGCAATCAAAAAGATTATTGTTGTTTTTTAAATGGAAAAAGCCAATTATAAAAAGAGTTCAATCCAGTTTTTTATTGCAGCGCTTCATCACCATCTTGACTTCATTTTCAATTACTGGAAAATGCCAAAAAATTTGAGCTGCTCCTTTTGTTTTGTGACAATCAGCGTACCAGAACATGATCCGTGGAGCATAATCAGGAGAGAGATTATTGATACGATATAAATCCTGTCAAAGCCGAGGCACCGTCTGACGGGTCACCTCATCTTGACATATAAACTGGCAGTGAAATCATTATGAAGCTCTGGCCCTCGCCTTTCACTGTGGCTCTTTCACATCAGATTATAATGTACCCTGCAAACTTTCAATACCTTTGTAGCATCTGCTTTTTGCAGCCAGTCATGAATTCAATAGAGAAAGGTCCCTCTCTAACACAATAGATCACCTGATTGATGGCCATTCCTGAAAGAACTGCCAGAACAAAACAAGACCCTCTACTCCAATTCCCTTAGAGGCGATGAGTTTTGCCGGGTGTCAAAATGAACAAAAAAAAAAAAAGAAAGAAAGGAGAGCCTGATTCATTCTGGCCTGAAAATAGATGACAGGAGAGGACAGCTACAACGGCGGCACAGCCTCGCAAAAATAAAAGCACCACCTGATGGATGAACAGCCACTTAATTATGAGGTGCGCAAAATCATATCAAGCTCCTCGACAATGAAGCCGCTCAAAGACGGTGAGAGCTGCCGTCGCTCAAACGGGCACATCTGCTCCGCTGCACGTCTTTCTCATGCAGATAAATAATGGCTCATGATTACAGAGGGTGGACACAAAAACGTGAACACATCTAGCACAATAGCACCGCAACAATGTGAAGCCGGGTTCACTTCTGTCCGGGCTGTTCGCATTGTGTCGCGCTCATCCTCGTCTTTTCTTAATGAGGCCCTGTTAATTTTCATCAAACTATGTTTTTGCTATCAGCAGCCAACAAACTCAGTGAGGAAAATTTCCAGAACATGGAAGTAGTTTTTTTCTTTTTGCCATGAAAACCCAGGCTGTTTCACAGAACGCTTGGTGACAGAGTTTTAATATCAAATACATCAGCCAGTTGGAAACGTCCCTTTTATCTAACGTCCCATGAACTGTTCACTCCCTGCGATCACATTAACAGCTCCGACACAAGAGCCACTTCTGAAACTGATGTCACTTTCCTGAGAGGATGCCAAGGCCTGAAATAATTTCACAACCAGCGACTGGAATAGTCTATTGAAAACATGGAAAGTCTATCAGATTGGATAGGACGCTCGCCTCTGAAATCTTATCTAAGAAATCTTTCATCCACTTGTTTTTTGTTCAGCTCCCTCGTGGAGCTCCTTCTTCTTGTGAGCCCTGCAGGTATTTTCGGCCTGCCCTGCAGCTCTGCTCCTGAGCTGTCACTGTAGTTTACATCGTCATCATTTTCTAAACTGAACAAAGCAGCGTGATTTTTATTTTAATTAAAGCATGCCACCCAGGTTTTAGTAAATACATTTCACAAGCCCCCGTTAGAAACAAGTGTTCAAGACTCAATTAGCTGCACAGAAACACATTTTGGAAGGGCAATAGGGGTTTTGTTCCAAACTGAAACCAAACAATAAATACACAACTCTTACTTTTGTTAACCGGCCCTTCGGTTGCTCAAGGACAAAACTCTGCACAGCGAAGCCGCTTGTAGGATTTGTTTGACCTTTGCGTCAGTTAAAAGCTTGGCAAGTGTTTGGAAAACAAGGCTAAGCGCGCAGGTTTGACTTCTGTCAGTCATGACAGATAAGAGATGACGATCATGTGTCAGTTACAGGCCTGTCAGTGCTTATCTGGACAAACAGCATCAGTCTTAAAAACATTACCCACAAACAGGCACTTCCACTGCGAGAGCGACAGCATTATAGTCGACATATGTGCTTGGATTTAAAAGCAGAAAGCCAGTACCGCCTGCCCTGTCTCTCTGCACTGCAACATATAAAACAGCAGCATGTAATCAGATTTAGCATTTAAACCAACACTAAAAAAACAGACCTTAGCTCATGTATTGCAATATAACGTCACTCCCAAGTGCTGAAACTCAATTTAACAACAATAAATGTAACTGAACTCCATTTCTTAATGTCTCACAACACCTTGTTTACTGCTGCACTGGAGGCTATAGTGTTTATGTATCAGTGTGTCTGAATAGTGTGTACAGCTGATGCAGCGCTGTGTACTGTAGCATGTTTTTTTTTTGCCCGTGGGGACGAATAAAGTTTATTGAACTCGACTGTTTTTCTCTCATTGCTGGGAGTTTCAATGTCGACCGCTCTGCCGGTTTCTCCTGTTAATCCAATAGATGTCGGTGGAATCTCACACCTTGAACGAATCTGTTGTCTCAGCGATGGAATAAATAGTCGGTGAAGGAATATTTAGACATTTTGGGAAATCCACTTATTTTCTTTCTTGTCGAGAGTGAGATGATAATATTGACACCACTCACTAACTTTGTGGAGTCTCAGCTGATTTCCTCAGAGTGATGAAAACCTCCATAAACTTTTTTACACTTCAGTGTTTAAACTGATTAAACAACATGATTTGTGTTAATTAGTGAGTTCTAGTGGTGCTGGTAGGAGGACTGTGTTACCTCTAGACGGGGCCAGTTACCCTGGTTTTCAGTCTATATGCTAAGCTAAGCTAACTTCATATTTACCAAACTAACACGAAGGTGGAATAAATCTTCTCATCTAACTCTCAGCAAGGATACAAATAAGCAAATTTCTCAAAGTGCTGAACTATGCCTGTAATTCACTGGAGCACAGGATGCTTGAAGGGTTGTGAGATGATGTCATGCAGGACATCCTTTCATTTCTATACAGGAAATACTAGTTTTCTCTAGTAATGAGAATCAAAAACTATAGTTTTTGTCATGTTTGAAGATTTGATGAATTATCAGCAGGCTTTATAGTTTTAACTGCACTGCCTGTGTTAGTTGCATGTTTTTTTGCTTGTGTTATGTGTTAACCAGTCACCGTGATGGTACATATTCTGCAATGAAAAACACCATCTTCTGCGTGTAAAAGCTCTCGGCTCCTGCAGATAGAACACTGTGTTTAGAGAGACGTCCTCTGATGACAGCCCTCAGCCGCTCTGCTCACAATTCAACTGTTACCCTGACATAAAAAAGTCAAATGAATTGTGTTTCAGCAGACTCCTCTGCACTGCAGTCAACTGGAAGATGTGTTTGGTCGTGGCTGTGCTTCAGTTTTTTTGTTTGTTTTTTTTCGAGGCAGGAGCACATGTTGTGCCCCAGGGTCACCCACACGAAAACATCCTTCAACTCTGTCATTGAAATGATGAAGAAACAGCCCAGCCGTGCACCGTGTCCACTAAAAACTCTCCTTAAACGTAGATATATATGAGCTGAGCATGTTCCTGACTTCTAAAGAACATATTCATCATTAGAACCAGAATAAAGGGCAAATAAAGCACATCTGACAAAGTCTGCAGAGGCGTGAAGCAGCTGGATCCCCGGGACGTGTGTGGAGCTTTCTGGAGCTGCTGTTCAATTTGAGCTTTAAAGTGGAGCTTTGTATTCTTGTGTATTATTCTTGTCAAGAGCCACATTATGCCAAGTTACTCATGAAGCATCCATTTGCTGTCGCAGAACACCTTCTATTCAAACAGGAAGCTTTTACCCCGCGAGGCTATTCATTAGACGAAAGGACACCTGTTATATCAACACGAGTGTATCACGTTTCCCTTTGACAGGATGTTTCATGGCAGGAAGGCCTTCTGTCGATGCCTGTGCATGTAGGGTGAGTCATTCCTCTTTTTTTTGTCCTGTTTGAGAGGTAGACATCACGGCCCCAAGATGGACGTGGAAGTGAAAGCGTTTCCAAGCATTTTTCTGCTGACAAATTACTGTATGTGCTACTGTAATCATACAAGCAGAGAGCATTATCTGTGTGATGTCAAAGATGTAAACAATTAAAACCGGCTCAAAGCAAATCTTGCACGGAGAAAAAACTACTGAGGGATTTAGATGAGTCGACATCCTGGCAACAAACTCAAACCCTGAGCGTTGTGATTGTCTGAAAATGCTCATGTTATGGCAAAGCACAAGAGCAATAAAAGTGATTTGATTATCGAGTACGCAGAGGGTGACTAATCCAAAGCAAACACCCCAGCATGCACGTGGCACATGCACATGATCAACAAGTACTAAAAGTAATCAGAAATGCCTCCGAAGGCCACGTCTTCTGCCAACTTCTCAGCAAAACAAGATGACAGAAGAAAGAGTGATTATCAGCTCGTACGCCTTCATCATCGTCAGGCAGAGACAGACATAAATAAACATGTCATCAGTCATGGAGAGCATTAAATTATGCTAATACATTTCCAACTTTGATTAGCAAATTAAATTTCAAAGATATGTAAAAATCTCATAGCACATCAACCACAAAACATAAATTCACTTAAGTGCATACTGTACGTGCCTGGTAATTATTCCTTCCCTCCTCCAGTCAGAACTCCTGCAGCATGGGTGATGAAGTTCAGCAGAAGCTGCTAGCGAGGTTAAAACAAAAGTCCCACGTTTTCAAAGCCATTTGCATAAACTCATAAAGTTAGCTCCTTCTGAGATAACGCTGCATGTTACTGCATGACGCACCCAACAAAAACATAATGGGACAATCTAAATGTTATTATTTTCACCTGTTATTCGGCAAAGGTACTTTCATTATCTCACGGATTCTGCAGTCGGCTCGAAATGATAAAATGTTGCCCAGGGCGGATATCAGCATTTAAATCCAATATTCCCACAGACAGTGCTGGTTTCCCAGTTCCATTACAGACATGGCCAGACAGATTACAGACCCCGCAGACCCCAGCCTTACAGCGAGGCTCCAAACCATCTGCTCACTAGCTGGTTAGCCTGCAGCTAACTTGTGTTTTATACAACGTTCTGGTTTCTCGACAGTGCAGCCACATCTGCATCAGTCTGTGTGTTTTAAACTTTGCATCGTCTCTGTGTTTGCAGCACGGTTGCTTCTGATGTATTTTTTTGGCTTTGTGCAGCACGTTTGTTCACTTGCAGCACGTTTCTGTTGTTGTGCTTCTTTTGGATTTTTGGATGTGTTTTTGATTTGGCAGCGTTCCTGAAGCTGCAGCACGTTTCTCCTAATGGAGATGTTTTGGGCTTTTGCAGCATGTTTGCCCTTATCAGCCACCGTAGCACAGAGCTTTTAGTTGGTTTTCAAAATAAAACACCCTGTGTAGACTCTGAAAACAGACCCCCAAAAAAAGGAGAACATTTTACTACGTCGCCTAATTAAGCCACAGTAGAAGTACAAAAATCAAGGGTTAGATTAGGTTAAGTGAGTGAAATGCTCTGCTGTGAGGAACTAACACAGTTTCACAAAGCACACAACCCGAACACACTTCATGCTTCATACCAACAGTCAACACACAGGACAAGCCTTGACCTTGATGTCTGAGCAAACCAGATAATGTTAAAAATCAGGTGGCCTTTGTGCATCAACATGATGATAGTTTATGTAGAAAAGCATCTTTTTACATTTCCAGCATCTGAAACAGATCCAGTCCTTAAGCCTGTTTCTCAAATGGAGAATTAAATATCACTGACACATTCGCAGAACAAAGCAGTATCAGCTCTGCTGATTGTGGGCTCAGTGACTGACCTCAGGTTTGGTACAGAAACCTGCTGCTGGAGAAAGCCAGTCCTCCTGAGACAACTAATTGGTTGTGACTCATCATGGCAACCAGCCACGAGACTTCAGGGAAATTAGTCCCGACTGGCTGTGTTGTGAGGATCATTTAGTTTGTTTGCATTTTTGCATGGATCAGCTTTTCAAAGATGGAGCTGCAAATGGTGCTGTAAAACTAATCAATGGCTGGCTCTGCGTATGCATTTGTAGCCAATCAGGAGATTTATTTTTGTGAGCAGGGATTCTGAACCCTCAAAGACCAGAGTTTGGGGGTCAGCTACAGATTTCCTGAGATATAAAGCCGTGTAAGATGTAGAACTTTGGACTCAATTAAATATTCTCTGATGACCTGTGGTGCTCGGGGATAATTGAGTGGTTAAGTCAGCCGTCGCTGCAGCTACCTGTGTGTCCCTTCTGGCATATAATCAGACCCCACTGCTTCTTTCTCTGCACTGCCTCCACATCTCTGTCTGCCTGTCTCATTTCCAACTGTGGAAAAAAAAAAAGATCCATTTTAAAAGCTGCTGAACTTTTAACAACTAATGACATTTAAAATTTAATTGGCACATTCCACATTTCGGTTTAGCCTGCAGCGTGAAACACTGTCAGCCAGAGGTAAATATGTGAATTCTGCTAATGTAAAAAAGTGCAGGCAGCACTGCGCATTAAAATCAGTGAGGCGGATCTAACTCTGATGTCTCCAGTGTTTTCTCTCTATTCTTTAGTTTAAACTCTTTAGTTTTGATTAATCTCTCCCTGTCTTTGGTGAATATTTCTCCAGCTTAATTTGGACTTTTAGGTCAAATCTGCAGCATCTCGATAACGACGCCGTCCATGAAACATAAAAATTCCACCCAGTTTGAATTTATACACAACGCTGGAGCATCGTTTGTCGAGCCGAGGACAGCCTCGCTGCTGAAACCAGTGGACAGTGCAGCTTCGGCCTGGTGACTCTGCTGATGAGGATTGTTTCTGACAAAGGGTCATTGGTTCTGCATGACAACAGACATGCCTGTATGTGCTGATGGGCTGCCTCCTCTGGCACAGTTAGTCTAAATGTAGACTGGCACTGACACTAATGTACACTGATAAAGCTGTGAGAGTCAATAGTCAGGGAAGAGAGTGTGGGGGTGGGAGACACTGGATTCTTAATTTACCCCATTTGTCCCATTTGTCAGACGCTGGAACTTGGTGGTAACTGGGTTGATGAATCACTCTGTGGATGGGAGAGCTCTCCCTGCAGTCCGTAGGGTCAGTGATTCTTAACAGGTGAAGGTTCGTTTTATAGCATGCTTAATATCCGGGGGGCAGGGAAATTTTAATTTCAGCTGACACAATGATGCTGAGCGAGATTCGACTCATCCTGCGATGTGTTTTCTCTCCCAGTGAGAGCAGCGGACTCACACATGATGATCACCAAGGACGGCGCCCAAGATGTAGGTTTAGCCTGAGGACAGCATTCACAGATACACGTCAATACAAACGGTGCAGAGACCCAATTATTCCCTCTGATGAAGAAAATACATGTGGACTGTGCAGGTGGAAGTTACATGCTGCACATGTTTGCCTTTGGGCGTCATGGGGTCAGCTGCAGCCTCATCAGAAGGGACCACCGCTCATTGATGTTTCACTCCTTTAACCTCAGTAAATCTCCTGCTGGGGGAGCGAGGGGAGGACGTCTCCCTCCACCCCCTGCAGCTGCCCTCCTTGTTTGATGGACCCCAGGTCTTCTCAGCTTCCTCTGTGACGTCTCTGGTTGCTCTACAGAGCTTTTGGCCCAGTTTCACCTCTGAAGCCGCCATGATATTGATGCGATCCAGCCTGCACTCCCTCGATGGCGGGAAAGTGAGCTTGGCGAGATGAGTGGCGTCACCGTATCTGATCTGGGTGATGTGGTGGTGATCTCTTAAGGCAGTTGAAGCCCTGCCGAGGTCAATCATCATGTTGTAGTCCTCGCCTGCAGAAAGGAGTCTTGATAAACCTTGTGAACTGGTGTCCCTGCTGCTCTCTCCAGGCCTGATGAACTGGATGAGGTGTTTATCAGTGTGGGACGGTTGTTGTTCGCGACCTGCCTACAGGCTTCCAATATCCACCTGCAGGATGTTGGAGACGCACCACAGAGGGGGCTGCCCCCTTTATAAAATACTTAAATTAAAAAGTGCAGCCAGTGTTCTGCTGGTGCACCACTTCTCCAATTTGCATCACACTGGAATCCATTAGCTCTAAATGTCTATCTTTGACTAAAAGTAAAGCCCATAGGTCGGTATACCTTCATACTGAATGAGCTCAAATTGATCATTGAATACATGTATGGCCTCCTCAAGAAACTATTAGCCTAATGCAGTCAGCTGTTCTCTGAATTTGCACGAACAATAATCAAAAAATCTGTCACAAATTAAGAAAAGGAGCAACGTGCACCTGCGCTGTTATCAGTGGGTACAGGACATTCATCGAGTCTACATGCATTAACATCATGTGCGCTAAATTTAGAGGGTTAAATCATGTCCTTGAAATCTCCCTCTCTGCTCCTGCAGCCACGCCCAGTTTGTGTGTACTTGAGGATTTCAGGGAGACTGTCAGTCTCAATCTGTTTTATCATCCTGCTCCTCAAGGAATTAACGTTCAAAGAGATTTTAATTTTAGCCGTGAAAAGACGAGACTTCTGCGCGATGCACCAAATCAAAGAAAATGTCAACAAACTGATCATCGCAACTTGGCCTTTGACAAATTTCAGCAGGCTTTTCTCATAAATATGCGCCGCAAATGCCACAAATTCCCTCATACGTTTCCTCCCTGATATTAAAAAGTGTGTGGCCATACTGTAATTCAAGAGTTACTGTGTGTCTAAGGTCACACAGGCTCAGTGCAGAAAAAGCATCGGTCAACAAAGGGATGAAGGGTATGCACACTAACTCCCTCTCTGCCCCTCTTAAACCCACACACACACAACTTCTTTGACGCTGGGTAAATGGTCACAGGGACACAGAATTCCCAGCAGGACTTTGTAGATGAGGGTTGTCAGCACTTTTCTCACCAGAGGGTTTAGGCCTTTCGTTCTGCTCTGGGATGGCTGAGTTTAATTGGAGAACGCTAATGCGCAGCTGGATAGCGGAGCTGCTCATGCCATGACTGGCTCTGAAAATGGGAGGGCGTGAAAGCAGGGCTGGTGTGTGAGTGTGTGTGTGTGTGAACAGCAGCTACTGCAGGCATCCCTCAAGATGCCACCAAATTTATTCATGGAGTCTGAACAGTTTGTTTATGAGCCGTCTCATTTACAAAATAATAGGCAATAATAATTTCAGCAGATTGATCCTGGGTTAATCCAAATAATTGCCAATTCATTATAATTCCACATTTTCTGGAAATAGAATTGACTTGTTCTGTCTATCAGTGGGGCGTTAACTGCATGCCCAATCGATCGGGGTATGCGAAGCATGTTTCATCAAACAAAGGCAAAACTGAGCAAACAATGTCAGAAAATATTTCGGTACAATGGAAACCAAATTGGAAAACGTGTTACTATTTAACTGCATAATTGTGACACATTTAACTGCAGAGAGGCGCCTATAAGGAATTGAAATGGTATAAATGACAGCGATAAACAGCGTGAAAGTTTCATCTGCCAACAAATCTATAAACATCCTTCTTTTAGTTCGCGGATGATCAATGGAGTCTGCTGAGTTTGAGATATTTGTGCTTTGTGACTAATTTCACTACGTTCTGGACCAAATATCAAAGAAATTAGGACGTGCTCAGTTCTGACAGACTCGCCAAAGAGAAAAGCGATTCATTGATGTTTATGTTACTTGACTCTTTAGAGGCTTCGCTTTTATTCTACAATTATGTGCAGAAGACAAAGAGTATGTGCTGGTGGTGAATACTGTTTGGCTCTAATTTTTGGCACATTTTCCAAATGATTTGTGATGGAAGAGTCAGCCTGTATTTTAGATTTTCACTGGAAACATCAGCACGAAATAACACTTTCACATAATCCTGCTCTCATACTGTTTATACTAAATGTGGTGATAAACATGGCGGTTTGAAATCATGTGTTCAGGTTTGAGCCGAGTTGGTGATTATGGCGTTGGTCACTGGCTATGACCACGATGATGATCATCTAAACACGTGAGATCTTTTTTCTAACAGCCTTTGATTCTGCTTGCACTCTCTAGGTTCCCAGGGATGGTGCATCACAGTGGAGACCATGGAGGTGAAAACACCTGTGACCTGCTTTAAGTCCCAGCAGCTGTGTGCTTAGTTCAGGAAGAGGAAGTGTCCTCGTGAACACGTCCACTGGTAGGCCAGTTCAGACGGTACGAGCCTCCATATGCATCACGCTCTCCTGTGGATACACTTTCTAAGCAGCGATGGAGAGTTCACGAGCATCCGAGGGAGGAGGTGGCGTCTACAAGGTCAACAGACGGTTGGCAAGAACATTTACACATGAAGGAAGAGAGAAAAATGGCTTCTGAATAGGTTCGTCTTTTGTGAATCATTGCATTATTTTTCTGAGCAGTCTACAGGCTGTGTGTGTCAGGTGAACACAGCTGTAATCACAGCGGTTGTTTCTGAGTAGAGCACATTCACAGGTACGGAAAAAGGACCAGATGGAAGTATCTAATCAGCTCTGAACATAGGAAGAACACTCAGCCAGGTGTCAGCGTTAGTGTTTCAGAAACAACACTTGTGATCAGTTCGTTTACAGTACAACAGTGTTAATTTCAGGGTGAGCTTTCCGTCAGCTGCAGCACTGTGGAGCCAACACAGGTCGCTGCAGACAGCGCAAAACAACAGTAGGATCTCAGTGTGAGAGCCTTTGTCTTAGTTCATTTCACTGGTTTGATCACAGAAGGAACAGTGCTCCTAATTATGCGCCTTGTGTTTTGAATGGTCAAAGTCAAATGTGGCAACTTTGGTCGCACCGCTCTGCCTGAGAGACAAAATGTGGGGCGACACAGGCAACAAAGTGAGAGTCAAAGCGCAGAAAACAGAGCTGAACAGCCCACAACGGCAAAATATGGGCTGCTAAAGCAAGCAGCCTCTCTCCTGATCATTATCATGGAAGTAGAGTTTTATTTAGAGCAACAGCAGCACTCACAAGCGAGAGGCTGACAAGTGTTTTGCATAATCAATGAAATGGTGAAACTCAAACATGCAACTGTGTTCCAGCAGTGGCTGAAAACCGCACAATAAAATCCAAAGTTCAGTTTGAGATCAATCCATCAAAACTCACATAGAGAGAAAATTAATGTACAAAAATCTAAAAGTATTTTACTTTTTGTCCCGTTATCAATATTACTTCAGTATTAGAAATTGTAATATGAGGACATGATGCTTCCTGCTCGACTTTAGCGACGTGGAGCAGAGCGACATTTAAACTGAGGCCTATTCAGACCAGAATACTGATGAATCAACACTGTGTGCGATGACACAACTTCACTATATCGCTGCATAAACTGGCGCTGTAGCTAAAGCATTAATCCACCGATGCAGAAAGAACTCGTTTTCTGATCGCCTGCTGGTGTTCATTCACCTCAGACGTCGTAACTTTAACAAAAATCCTGCTTTGTGCAATGTTGCTTTTGTCAAGTGATTGAATTTGTGGGCATTTAGCCTTAACTTAGTGCGTTAGCATGCTATCAGCTTGTTAGCATTATCATTGTTAGCATTTAGCTGAAAGTGGCTGCTGTGCCTAAATACAGCCTCACAGGGCTGCTGGCACGGCTGCAGACTCTTGGTGTTGTTATGTAAAAATCATTGTTCACCTGATTCCTAAAAAGCATAGTTTAACTTTCAACATATTTACACTTTTGAGATCATTTGTAAAAATGTTTAATCTTTGCGAGGCTGATGGCTGTGGCCAGTCTACCGTCGCCTTGGTGGAGTGTGCGCTGGGAAACCTTCGAGAACGTCCAACATGAGAGTAAGAGCAGCATTTATACAGTAACACACTTTTATTATGGACAACCCCATGTGACCTCAAACTGTACACAATGAAAACAGGTAGAAAACAGGAGCAAAAACATAAAAAAAACAAACATATTTCTAGAAGACATGAACAATCTGTTGATCCAAAATAAAAAAGTAATTAGAAAGAGCTATGCATAAACACACCATGGTGACAAAGTAAATCACTTGTTAGTTTTTTTTTTTTTTTTACAGGCTGTGTGACACTGCTGGGTCTTTTGATAACAACAACAATTACTGAGAGAACATTTCATTATGTAACTAACACAGGAGAGTCCACTGAAAACAGATCTTACACTGAAACACGGCTCATTTGAAGAAATCAGATATTTTCCCTCTTTCACAGCAGGATGTGGATCTGTGTACAATCTGGCCTCAAAGCTACTAACTAATGCAGCTAAAACCCTCACTGCTCCACAAGCCAAGCTCCCCTCCTGTATCCAGCCTGGTGAATTGTTCACAAACACTTTGCTCATTAACCTGTAGTTTAAAGACTTGTGGTATTGGCTGTCTGCGTGCTTTCCTGGAGCCTTTTGGACTGATACATTTTCGCAGCTTATCGACTTCTAGCTCATCGACAGCTCAACCACTCGCAGTGGCAAAGAGTTTCTTCCAACGCAAAGCTACCAAATGAATGTGAGAGTGCTGAAAGAAACTATTTGAATGGCATCGTGATTCATAAGACGAGAAACTCATCAGCTCACGGGGCTGCATTGTGATTACTTATTAAACTTGAAATACAATGCTTGTCTGACTTTATTAGCGCCACAAAATGTGAGAATTCTAAGTCAAAAAGCATTGTGGCAGGCAGTCTGTCAGGTTTTTCATTTTCCTCCTCAGAGATCGCCTCTTCCTCCAAACCTCCTCTCTGATTTTACTCCGCGCTGAATGCAGGGACGTCACACGAGGTGCTTTAACAAACCAACTTCTGAATTTACGGCCCATGAGGAATATACGTCTTTTAAAACAAAAATCCGGCCATATTTCATCCTAAGAGTGCTTTGATAGAGGAAATGTTGTAGAATCCCACTCTGTTCGGAGGGGAAAAAACTGGATGGCCATGCATGTTAAAAGCCTATGTGCCATCAAAGCCCCTTGGGCTACAAAGGGCTCTTTTACCAAATGGATGGCAACAGCTGCAAACTCTGGGCTGCTCTTAATGTGCACGGTGCAGATGTCTGCACTTGAGTCCCACAGTCTGAGACAGATCTGTCTGGCTCTACACTGAGCCCCTCTCATCATATCACTGTAGCTTCATTAAGCACTGAACTCAATATCAACATCTGCCTGAGCTGTCTAATTAAAGGAAATCTCACTAAAAGCTACAGTAATAAATACTGCAGACCTTTGTTGCATGCTGTATGCATCCCTTTATCTCTCTTGTGTTAGCTTCACGTAAAATAATTAGGAGCACACTACACCGTGACCCTTTTGGCTTTTTTAATTTACCTTATCTCAGCGGTGGAAGCTGTTCTGGCAACAGAAAGATGTTGTAACGTGGTAAAACACACAGCCTGAATCACAAGATATTTCCTAATCATGTTTGATTGTGTTGCTTTCGTTTTTTATCATCACATTCTTCTCATGCTCAGGCATGAAAACGAGAGCGAACAATGGAGGGAGCCGCGGCTGCATCCAAAGAGAATCATGCTGCATTAGCGCGCAGCCACCTCTGTAGCCTTTTAATTCTGAAACCTGGAACGGCAACCAAGAGCTGAAGACTGGATAGTGCAATGCAAAACGGCGGCTCGGTCTAATGGCTGGATGCCTGAACGCTCTCTGTGCTTTCAAGATTTGAGGGAGAAACATCTGGATTTAAATATTGTCCTTACATGATGTGGAATTGTTCAAACTGGAGGAAAGTTGATTTGCAGAAGACATTTTTACGTCTTACAGGCTCACAGGAAGTGATAAAGCTGAAAAGAAACGAGATGAGCGGCTGCATGAGGCGACAGGGATGCGTCTCTGATCAAAGCTATTGAGAAAGAGCTGCGATTACTAAAAATCAATACACAACAAGAAGAAATGTGTTGCAGTCATGAACAATATTCAGATAACACACATCTATCCAATCAGTGAACTGGGACAGAACATCGTTGACTATTGAACTCATTTAATGCTTAAAACAAATACAAGTTACTTCACTGGGTCATCACAATTGAACAAGAGATTTTTTCATATTTGTAACACCCTCAGAAATATACATTCACATGGCTGCATACGGACAGTTTTCTCTCTTTTGATTTTCTTTCAATAACATTAAATCGACAGACTGTATGCGTCACCCCTTTGTATGACAGTGAAGCCGCTAGTGGCATATTAAAAACGTACTGGAGGAGCATTTTTAGGTGGGACTTTGGATAAGCTATGCATGGACTTCATCTATCCATCACCGAGTCTCTATGTTTGCAGTCAAAATAGGTATATTTGAGTCCCTATTGTCCCTAAATAAATCCCGACTATAA
The DNA here is from genome assembly GCF_051107435.1 of Chaetodon auriga. Classification (NCBI taxonomy): domain Eukaryota; kingdom Metazoa; phylum Chordata; class Actinopteri; order Chaetodontiformes; family Chaetodontidae; genus Chaetodon; species Chaetodon auriga. The sequence continues at coordinate 3,992,349 of NC_135080.1, forward strand.
TCTCAACCCTATGTACAGTATTTACAGTGGAATGTTGAACATACTGAATACAAAACGCAGATTAGGATGGAATGAAGTTACAGTCAGTATTACAAAAGAGAAACTGAAAACACCCCGACAATATGAAGACAATGTTTACATCTACCAGAATACAGAATGTCCACTCAAATCTGAAAGGGTTTCTTCCTCCGACACGTCTGAGAAGCGAGTGTGGCAGTGGCTTCATAATGGATGCAGGAAAAAAAGGGGAATGAAACCTTAAATTTGTGCTTTGAGGGAGGGGAGGGGTGATCTTCGATTTGGGCCGACGTCACGTTTTTTTCATTCAAATTTACAGGTTAAATCTCTTTTCACTAGATTCACTAGTGTTTCAATTGTGCTTCGAAAAGTCAGCAATGTGTGACTGAAACTATCAGTGCTGACAGGAAAGAAAGTGCTGTATCAGCGTTTAGCCAGCTTTAAGACGGTAATGAATGCAGCTTTTAGGAATCAGACGATCCAGGACAGACGCGCTGTTAGTACGGAGCAACATCCCCACGACACTAACTTAAGTCACTGCAAGGAAGAACCATCATCCGTCTGATTTGAGGAGGCTTGCAGTCCGTGTCATAGTTCAACAGTATTTCGGATGTTATTCAACGGCATGAATAACTTAAACGATGGAGCAGCGACTGTTCAGACTACCTCACGTCTCCTGACTTTTATAGGCACTGAATGCAAGGAGAAGAGATCAAAACGTGCTTTTCACGTTTGTCTCCGTGACGCTGCGACGCAACTGAAAAGCTACAGCAAAGCAGTTCATCCGCAGGTGAGAATAAACTAAAAGCTATAAAACTGTTGTCTGCTTTTGCACTTTGAAAGTAGCAACGCCGCTACACTCAATTAGCTGTCCCCCTCTGAAACCTTCTGTTGCAAACCTCATGTGACGTTCTCAAACTGTAGTGGAACAAAAACAGAAATGAACACAACTGAAACCAACAGGAAATGAAACTGAAATCAACAGAGTGTTTAGAAAACACATGATTTTTCCCACTTCGTGATCTTGATTTGTGTTGAAAATACGATATAAATCGAGGCTCATGATTAACATGCTCATCTAAAAACATACAGTAGACAAGCATGAACTGTAAAACATTCACATCTCCAGTCAGCAGAGGTCTGCTCTCAGAGAGATGCTCTTTTTTTCATCTTTATTTATATATATATTTATATACTTTTTGTGTGTTAACTGCAATATTGTTGCTGGGTACTGTGCGCCCATAAACTCATACCTCTGTCAATACTGACAACACAGACAAAGTGTTGTCTTTTGAGCTGCAAATGAGGACAAACACACTGGAATTGATACAGAAAAAATAGCAACATACGCACATCCACTCCAACACAAAAAACATGCATAAAATAAGGCTTAATATAGTATTTATATTGTTCAGAGCCAGTCAGATAAGTCGTTTATATCCACGGATTTGCTCCTTTGCTTCTGCTTTATGCGATTTTTCAGACTGAACTTTTCTTTTCTGTGTTTGAAGCATTTCGCTGATTGTGTAATGGACCTCGATGCTGAGGAGAGAAACAGTTAATTTGCTGTGCTCCAGAACTGCAGCATCCACTGGCACTTGTTAACAGTGATTTGAAAAGCCAGATATACAGTATCTAATGCCTTGAGTCAGGGTCATTGTATCCCTATTGGTAGTGTCAGACGCCAGCGTGAGGGGAAGGACGACCATTCGCTCCTTCAAAATCCCCCAAACAGCTACTGAAATTCATTTTAGAGAGAAAACAAAGAGATGGAACTAAAACATCATGAAAGCAGCAGGTGACTTTTACAGTCGAGCGCGGTCACCATCATATTTCCCTTTACATATTAAAATGTTTTCTCTGCAGACGTAAATAAAGGCATGGTTAAGCATCAGTTGACATTTTCCTCCGTGTCCATGGATGACTCCTCATAGCAAACGCTGCCGCCGCTGCTGCGAGGCTAAAGCCGACTCTTCAGTACAAAGTCACACAATCATAAGGGAGGCAGAGTCATCATCATCATCATCATCGGGCAACCCGCCACACACTTTTCTCTGACATCCATGTGATGAAAGAAGGGTTAGGACCAAACATAATCATGACAACACAAAAAGACAGACATTTCATCATAGTGGTCAGACAGACAACCTGTTCAAGTCGAGAGACAATCATGACATTTCCGAGCATCAGTGACGCTTCCTGTGGACACTGAACCTCTTCTGGACGTGACTGTGATGCACCACTGAAAAGCACAAACTGTTGCGTGTGACACGATTGCAGCCCTTCTCTCAGAGCCCTGCTATTCTGATTGGCTGATGTGGCGACTGGCGTTTATGAGAAAACACTTATCTGTTACTGCCATGTCCATATGGCTCAGTAGACTGACTCCCTCTCAGCAAAGACACTCATCAAGCAGATAAACACGGTGGGGGGGGGGTCGAGGAATACTAAGCGTGTCTTTGGAAAACAGCATTAACATATCTGCTTTTAATGCTGCAAATATACAAAAATGAGTAATTTCGTGAACGCTAACCCCAGTGAGAAAAGATACAGGTCCCGTACGCTGTTTTTGTTTTTTTTTTTTCTTCTTTCTCTGAAACATTTGACCACAAAATTACAAACACTTTGAACTCCATCTGTAATTATGCCAGACATGAACTCTCAATTCTCTGGTCACTTAAAAATCATACAAAAAGACATTATAAAAATAACAAAACGTCAATGGTAATGGAAAAAAAACAAACAAATTGCACATCCAGTGTAAGACTTTCACAAATGTGCTCAGCAAAACCTCAACCTGCAGTCTCTTTTTATACATTTAATACATTTATAACATGAAAAAATACACAAAAAGAATATTACACCAGTATTAATCAACCAATCACCTCCTGGCCTCGTAGGTCAGTGACAACGAGTCCGTTTACATACCTTTAGTTTGTATTCTTTGCCCATTCACCTGATGGAACGGATACCAATGCTGTCGTGTTGACACGTTGATGTTGCTAGCACTTTAAATAGACGCTTGATTTTCTAAATGAGATTAGTTGGATGGGGTCTGATGCGGGGGGGAGTCAGGGGGAAGGGGGTACTAGGCTGACCGAAAGAGGGACAGGACTGTGAAGGGTGCAGTTTGACAGATGGGAGGGCGGGGGCGTGATGGAGGTGAAGGGTGCAGTGGAATGCAGGTGGGGGACAAAGGGTTTGGTTTGGTTGTTGCATGCCACTACACATACCACTCTTTCTTAGAAATGACAGAGCCGTCGGTTTGAGAGATCATATCGTCGGCTATCTCAGGTTCAGGGTCATACTGGAAAGCCAGAGTCCGCTCGTCATAATCTCGGCTCTCGCCTTCGTCCACAGTGAAATAGGGCCTCTTCAGGTCCTCTTGCTCGGCGTCAAAATCGCGCTCGCTCGCCTCAAACCCTCCGGGGCCGCCGATCTGGGCGGGTTTCTTCTCATCGTCCGAGTCGTCCGGGTACTGCAGGTTCTTGGGGATGGGAGGGTGGGCGGGCAGGCCGCCGGCCTTACTGTACCCGTTTCCAAACACATGTTTCTTGGTGCTGTAGTCACCTTTGAAGGTGCGCTGGCGGCGGCGCAGGAATATGAAGAGCAGTATGGCCGCAACACTCAACAAGGCGACTCCCCCCACAGCGCCCCCGATGGCGGCACCTGCATTGTGCTGCTCCTGCGGGATCTCACTGCCCCCAGGTGGCGGGTTGTTAGGGAATTCTGGGTAGGAAAAGACAGATGGAAGGGAGTGTGTCAGTGCTCTGGTGGGAGGAGGTGCGTTTGTGCAGGTGCAGATTTTTTTTTTTTTTAAGGAAAGATGAAGTAAGGGAGACGAGGACGGAAAAGCAAAGGGGAAAGGAAGGACCCCCGGCCCCCACGACAACCCCCCCAACCCCAAAGGAGCCTAACCAACAGCGTGGCGAGGCTCGGCCATTAACAGTCACATGCAGTTTCAGACATGAAATAAACAGCCAGGTCACCAAACGACGGCAGCAAAGAGCAAAATGACCGAAGAGATTGAAGAGAGAGAAGCTTTTAAGCATGCATGAACCTCCTTTCTTCTCTGTGTGGAAGATGAAGGAAAATGAGACAATTTAATAAAACTGTGGAGGAATTAATTCATGTGGCCTTTCAGGCGACATACATTCAACTCTGCAGCTCTCACACCAGTCAACGGTCACATATTGAATGATTTACTGTAGCAGAGTCCAGCAGAAAACAGTGCGCCATGACATATAACCACCTTCATCATCAGCGTAATGAATGTGACAGAGCACTGCCAGAGGTGATTATCAGCAGCCAAGCATACACAGCCACGATGCATTAAGAGAGCGGATAAACATGAAGCTCTTCTGTTCACGCAGCAGAGAAAAACATACAGAATTCAGTAAAGACAGAAAATTATCAAATGACTCAAAGATGCGCTCTAATCGCAAGCAGAGAGACAATGACTAATGGGCTGCTAGAGACAAACAGCGACGAAGATGCCAGAGAAAAAACATGTTGCTTTAAACCTGATCTACCATATCTGGAGCTAAAGCGAGCCATCACATTCATTCCACCATTTTAGAGAGCACGCGGCCTTCCCAGAGGAAGATACAGACGCTCACGACTATCAGAGTTGTTGCTTACAGTAAAACTGAGCGTCCCTTACATAAACGTCTTCACTTAAAACCAGAAAACATGCAAAGCTCCTTCGAGCGCACAGACAGAAGAGACCTTTTCTGAAACGTGATCAAAGCCTCGAGGCACACCGGCAGTGTTTGTGTAAACCTGCCGAGCACAGGCACATTTAACTTCAATGGCAAACGCTGAATCCTCAGCAGAAAGGTGGGGGAGACACAACAAAGAGCTACACCATCTACTAAACAAATGGTGTGGGAGAGGCAAACGACGAGGAAGAAAGCAGGGAGCTTCCCGTTCACGCAGGGCAAACCACGGCGTGTACAGTACACAAAGATTTACTGCCTCACATCCTGATTTATCACCGTCCTTTCATGACATCGTACAGATATCAACGCTGCTCATAATGTGTCTTCTCGAGGAATAAATGTGGATCTGATAACCACAAGTCCTGCAGTACTCGAGAGGCAGGCCAGTCAGATTTTAGTCCGACACATACGACGTTCTACTTTGATGTGCATTTACATGAGCTAATATCATCGAACCTCAGAGTAAACAAAAAAACATCAGTCATCAAAGCCTGAGGTAACAGTGAAGAGCAGCTTCTTCCCCAGAGCTGCAGCCTCCATCACCCCCACCCTCCCACAGCTGCTGAGCACTGATGCCTGTATTGCTTTTTAATCTAATTTGACACTCCATACTTTTTTTTATAGTGTTTGCAGCGTCACCTGCATATTCTGCTTGTTTATTTAGCTTATTTCCTGCTGCTGCCGGTGTCTGAGTTACCAAACATAATGTCACTCTTCACCTGTGATGACAAAGAAATGTCATTGTGTCACCTTAAAAGAGACACGCTGGGTTTTGAATTGTAGTTTATGGATGCACAGATTAGAAATGGAGACGTGTCAGCACTGGCAGATAACACGGTTGCCTCCATGTTGCCCTAAACTATTATATTTAATAACGACAATTATGATTGTCTTCCTGAAACTGGAAATTCATTTGTAAAATAAGTGATCATAATTGAGCCAAAATGAAGGTTTATGTCCCAAAAGTTCCTTAGTGATATTAAATTCTCTGTGCTGTCAAATCAGTGCAAAAAAAAAAAAAAAAATGTCTGCCATCCTCATCATGCAAACAAAAAGAGCACATTTCCCTCATAATGAAAAGTGATTTTCAAATGATCGTCGCAAACTGTTGAATCATGACCATCGCACTTGATTAGAGCTGCTTTTCAGCCTAAATGACAAACCTAAGTGCAGTACTGGGCGAAGCAAAGACGCTGCTGATGCCCTCCTCCCTCCTTTAATTACAATGACACTCCATCAATCCAAAGGAGAGACCGCCCAAACGCAGTCCCTCGCCTCAGCCGCTCCTCCACTGCACCCTTTCTCCCAGGGCCGACAGCAAAGCTCTCCAATTTCTAAAGCGGTGCCGGGCACAGTCTCAAATATCAGCTCAGGTTTTTAATCTGACCACCTAATGGGATTATTCAGACACAGGCCTTCATTACACACATGAATGAGAGAGCAGAGCCAGGTCACCCCTGCTCGAGAACACATCCTCCCACCAGCCCGAAGAGGGGTGAAAATCCAGAGGATTGAGAGAGTAGAGAGAAAAGGGAAAACGCTCTGCGGTAATCCTCTGCTCTACCATTCTCTGCCTTCCTCTGCGAGGATCTGTCTCTGCTCTCATCAGCCCCCTTATTCAATCTTAATTAGGCAGCTTTTTGCCTTGCGTTTCTGAGGCTGCCAAGACGTGATATTACCTCTCTGAGAGGTGAGGGACGCAGCGCGGGACTATTAAAACTTCGAGAGCAGGGGCAGTAAAAGAGGATGCAGCGAGCTTTCAAAGGTGGCCTCCATCACCTCCATTTCTATAAAGGATCAAGTGACACCACCTCTTAAAACACCTGCATTTGAACAGCGTCAACACTTAAGATTGAAGAATGTCTTGTTGTCCATACAAACTATAGACATGAAAGCGGTTGTAAACATTCAGGTATTTTTGTTGGCCAGCACATCCACCTCCATGGAAGCCTGGGAAGTCGCCGTACCGAAACATGAGATGGAGCTTCTGAAGGAGTTATTAAGATGCTTTACTGGAGGGGGAATGGAAAGCAGGAGTATTCAAGTGTTCAGATGGCTCCACTCTGTAATGGGGGTACTCTAAAAGCAGAGAAAGAAGCTCTGAAACACCAGGAAAAGCTCATCAGATCAGTTCAGTGCAGCGGAGGACCACGCTGCTTTTATTTTCAAGTCAAAGAGGACTGCTCATCCTCGCCACGTTAACGGCACACTCCTGCTCCCTGCTTATCCCTCTGCAAAGTCGCATCGCAACGCCACCTCCCATTCAACCCACTGGCCTTGTGAGCACACGCAGATAACGAAAAGGCAAAAAGATTCGTGGGTTTCTCCGGCACGGCGGCTTTGTCTGGCCCCTGTACTCTGTCAGTGTGAGTATGTGAAATTAGAGTGGCTATGGTGCAAACTAATCACATTACAGAAACACTAATAATAATACAAATTTGAAATGGTTGGAGCGCGTAGGGGTGTGTGACAGCACGGAGGAGGGAGGAGGCGTTCCACCAGCACGCCAGCGCTACCGGCAACACCTGCCAAGAGATAGATAAAAAAGAGCTCAAAGCAGCACAACAACAGCCCTGATACTGTTCCAGGCAACAAAAGGCTGTGTCTATTAACACTCTGGAAATATGCAGATAGTGCTTTAACCTTGAGTTGCAATGACTAAAATGTACTATTGAGATTAATAGGTGCCAAGATGAGCCATGAAAGGCTATAATTCAATCCAGAGGCATGATAGATTCATACAGGTAAAGAATAACATGAAATACTGCAGCTGCTTAAACGCTGCAACCAAAGCGTGCTGCATTGCATTAATCATAACGTTTTAAACACTCACATCTGACTTGATCGAACGGATGATTTACTGCCGCTGAACACTTCGCTGACAAAATGGCTTTCCTTCACAACTTCATGAGTGTTCTCTCTGAGTCATTTGTGTAAAACAGAAGTGAGACTTTGAGAGAAACAAACGGTAAACAAATGTGTAACACTCCCAAGAAAAAATATCTTGTTGTGGAAATGACACATCGGGTCCACACCAGATTTGTGGTTTCAGAGAACAACACACACTCGGAGCTGGGTTTTGTATTTCAGTGTAGGCTACAGCGCAAAAACAACCAGCAGCAGCAAATGTTCAAAGATACCGAGCGAGCGTCTGAAGCAGGAGAGGCTTTAAAGTGAGAGAAACTGTATCACAGCTCTGTCCTGCAGGTACTGTTTCTGGGTGTGCTCCAGTCATGTCTGCACACGAAAAAAGTCGGAGAGAGACGGGTACAAACATTCCTGAGTCTTAGCGCAATCACATGGACGGGGTGTTATGACAGAGGCTGGGAAAATGAGAGAGGATTTCAAAGAGCGGTACAGGGAGTGGTCTGCTAATATGACTAAATGAGGAACAAGCAGCAGACAACAGAAGATGAAAAGAAAATAGAGGGCTACTCAGAGTTTGAGGAGTGGCAACAAAAGGAAAAAAGAAGATGGAGCGAGTGTCTGTGAGAGGTTGGGGAGTGACGACGGCAAATAAAGAATGGCATAATGAGTGAGTGAGAGCAGGGGACAATTGGGGAAGATGCATTAATTCAGTGATTCCAGCCATCCTCATTACTCCCCTGTCTGAATTTGCCAGTGGTTGTGAAGTCATGGAAATGTAATGCTGCCACAACGAATAAAAGCTCATCACTGACAGGAATTTAACATGGTGCCGGGGGAGCCGCAGCCGAGGCAAAGCTCCTTTTCACCCCGCCGCGCGCTGCTTTCCAATATCTACCATTCCATTCTGTTTGTCAAAATATATAGATTTTTTCGCTATCACTGATTTTACAGAGGCATAAGCTCGACTCATATGTAGGTAAATGCCACTCAGGCCGTTAAAACCTCCACACTAGTCATTCAAATTCAACTCCCTGTAAAAAGCCAACAGATAAGAGGCACGGGATGTGCCGCGGGAGATAACGCTGAGAAATACTGGCATCAAAACACTGGTGACATCATGTGTGACATATTGTGAACACGCAGCGGCTCCCAGGACGGTCAGATCCCCGTTTTCATCTCCGCAGAGCAGGAACAGCACATAAACTCTGGCCTCTGCTGGTAACCAAGGATTCACAACACCGACGGCCTCTGAATTACATTTATGGTGGTTTGTAGTTGAGCTAAACAGTTCAGTCATAACAACAATGAGCATGACTAAGATGACTAATTAGAGCAGAGACTCCACATAAATATTCTGATTGAAAACACTGGAAAGCACTTGGAGAAGGTGCTTCGTGCCTTTGTTGATATAATACGGCCATTTTTATGCTACAGGGCTTGTAGCACTTGTTCTTAATGCACCTTTAATGGGCAATACATATTTACACGCCATCTAAACACCAATGCTCCTTTAAAAACCATGTTTCCAAGGTACCACTACAGATGCATCTCTGCTTTTCCCAGCTCGCCTCCATGTGGCTGTAAGGACGATTTAGTGGGTCAGCAGACATGCAGCAAACAAATCTGCATGTTAGCGCATGTTAAGCCAGGAGAGGCTTCCACCATCCCACCCTCAGCTTCTCCTCTGCTGGTTTTTTTCTTGTTATTTTTTTGTCTCCTTGTTGTTATTTTGGAGCTGAGTGTGTAATGAGTGAATCACGACAGCAGCAGCAGCAGCAGCAGCTCCTCTGGAGCCAGTGGTCAGACCCTGGGACAGCGTCTGACCTACTTCATCAGGCTCTCAGGGAGGCGTGACAGATCCAACACCACACGGGTGGACGGTGGTGAGGAGGAGGAGGATGGAGGAGCAGAGCTGGGCCAAAGGGGCTCAGCCAATCCCTCTGCTCCATCTGTCTGCCACATCCCTCTCCTCTGCATATCCTCCGGAGAGCAGAAACAGCAAGCCATGCAGAAACAAATGTTAAGATAAATCACTACGATCTCAGCTGCTCTGCTCTCACATGCTCTCCCCCGGTGACATTTCCATTTCACTCACACAGCCGGGCTATCTCTTCTTTTCCAAATAAAATAGACCCCTTTACAAACTGAGCATCCCCCTCCTCCATTTTATGCAGAATGAGCTGCAGCCACAATGTCTTCCCCCTCAGTGCTTTCCCTGGCATAGCACAGCACAGCAGAGGCTTTATGGGGCGGCCTACGGTGTGCGAGCGAGGGAGCGGCTCATGCTAATGTCTCATTTGGATAATGAGGTGTATTCTTGGCAGGATCTGAGCAGCTAGCATCCCCTCCTGTAGTGAGGACGTGGTGGCTGGAAAGTCGCTCCATCAGCTCGCAGATCTGAATCATTCTAGGTTTGGAGACGCCTGATCGGAAGGTTCAAGGGTGACGAGAAGCTGGCGGGAAGAGCAGGAGACCAAAACGCTGAATACGCTCCTCAACCTGCCTGACAGCATGCGTCTGCTTGAAGTGAGGGTGTAATGATATACAAGATATACACATGTGGCCTTTGGATCTATGAATAATGCAGGCGGCGATGTGAGAGGCGACAGTGCAATATGCTATAGCACAGATTGAGACAGACTCCACCATGACAGGCGAAGACAAACAAATTTCACATTGCTGGGGGAGCCACTGCAAAGCTGACATCATAATGTCTCTTGTCTCTGTCAGAGAAAAGAATGGCTGTGTGGAGCAGCTCTGCTGTTAGATGTCAGTAATATATGGCGCGATCCTTGTTTTATTCAAAGATGTTCTCGCTGCAGAATCGCAAGTTCTATCACACGGAGCGATCGGCCCGCTATCGTGTCGAGAAGACCGACAGACCTCACAGCGACGGAGAGAGCAACATGTCTGTTCCTGGGCTGATAAAGACGAGCCGCGCCATCAACACCTACTGCTATTTCAAGGTAGCTGGTGTTTGTGGAGGCCAGCGAGGAGGCACAGGGAGTGTTTTGAAGAGAAAACACAGGAGGAAACTGAGAGCAGGTTTGGACTGTTTCAGGGTTTGGCAGCCCTGTGGACAATACTTAAAGCATCTGCCTTGAGAACCACCTTAAGCCTTCTGTCACAAAGCCTCCCTTTAAGCCCCATGAAAAGGTATCATCACATCCTTAATGTGATGTATTGCTTGTTGACACAAGACAGAGAGAAATCAATCGTAACTGTAAACCAATGGGCAATCAGTCAAAGAGAGAGGAAGCTGAATTTGATGGGGAGGGCGGGCAGGTGTCCGTTTCACGGGGTTTCCAAACCGTCCATGTCAGCTCTTCGTGTGATTTCTGGACACGACTCGTAAAACGTAGACTAATGAAGCCAAAACCTGTCAAATAAAGGATACATGTCGAAAAAATGTGTTATGCAGTTCAAGTTGCAATAAGTTTTTGTTCAATTATTACATCTAATGTCAGCTCAGAGTAACATCTCCTGCTCAGTAATTTAAATTTATGCTGAGAAAGCTCCCTCTGCCAGCGCCAGCAACCCGCCGCTGCTTTCCTGCCAACCTGGCGGCGAGCATTGGAATCATTATATAGACATAGCTAATGTTCCCGGCAATGGCCTCATTTGCTTGCATTGGTTATGTGAAGCCAAGAAAAATTAAAGTGAGATTGGTAAATAAACAGTGAAAAAGTCCACGTAGGTAGTTTTCTTTTCTTTTTTTTTTTTTTTTAAAGAACGTCAGCCTCTCTCACTGCCACCGTGACTCGCTGTCTTGGCTCATCTTCGTACCGCTGGACTTGGAGGACAGAGAAAGTGACAAGCAGTGAACACCAGGAGTTGACACAGGCTGTTACGTAAAGTCCTGTAAACAGCATCCTGCCCTCTCGTCCACCTCTGCCTCTGCACTGCGCCCAGTGTCTGCCTGCCTGGGAGCCCATTTCTGGAATCCACTTTACCTCTTCAACTAAATCCCAAAAATCAGACTTACCGGAGCGTCTTCCTCAGTCACATGGACACCTTTATTTATTTATATTTCCATTGGACTGTCTATGTTTTATTCATCTCATTTCTACCATGTGGTTACGATTTTTTTTCTCTCCCCCAACTTCATTTTCTCACACGGGAGAGAACTATTGCTTGTTCAGGCGAGCGTGAACAGATGTCTGCAGCGGTTGCCTGTGCTTACAGAAGGATCCATCCTCACGTTTTCATGGTAAATTCAAGGGAACGCTCTCACTCCATCCAGTTTAACCCGAGTGGTAAAGCCTTGTGGCAAAGCTGACTGCACCTCTGCTCTCTAAGGCTGCTTCGTGCCACAGCTCAGACAAAGGGGGATGAAAGTTAGCGCTGCTGGGGCCTAAGTGGATTCAACGAAAGGTTCGCATACCGGCTGACCCCGAGCTGATCTGACATTATCTTTCACAGCTGATGCTGCTAATGTGGCAGGAATTATGCATTGTCTTTGACTCAGTCCAGGCCCCATCTCACAAAGATTAGCACTGCTGTGTGGGAGAGTCAAGGTTAAAAAATATCTTATCAAATTCCAGAGACTATTCAAGAAAGCAAACAAATTAGGAGTGAATGCGCCGCTTCGCCAAAAGTTTCCCACGTCACATAACTGTGCGCCGCCGAGGAAAAAACAAAACAAAAACACACACCTCCTTTCTCAGGGGTGATAATGACATAATTGTAAGGCCATCCCGACAAAACAGCCATTCATCACGTCTTATTATGCGCTGGGAAGAAATTTAAGATGGCAGCATCGATTTGTTTCGAGCACAAAAACAGGGAGTGATGGTGGAAAAGCTGATTATCTTAATGAAAGGCTGATTTGCTCGCTTAAGTTGGGGAGAATCTCTGAGGTTTAACCACATTATTCAGCCCACTTCCTGTGGCTTTTTCAGCATATATTTTACAAGAGTCACTCTTTGACTGGCATTCCTATTAGATGGCTAAAAGCTGCAGAGAATGAATTGTCAAAAATAACTTTCATGGGGAGGCTGTTTAATTGTCTCTATTTTTTAACATGGCCTGTGATGCCCGTTCGTAATTAGCTGATTAATCAGATCTGACGACTTGTCAACTTTCCCTCAGGAGATTTCTGAACTGAATGCGAATGAGAGAGATATTTACTAAATAGAGGCCCATTACATGAAGCTCATCTCTCTTGCCATAGATCCAGTCCCCTCCCTCTCTTTTCCCTCAGACTTCGTCTTTTGCTGTTTTATTCTGAGCGCGAGGATTGATTAAAACAGGAGAGCGCTTCATTAGATTCTGACAAGCGACACTATATCTGCAGAACACATGTCCTTGGAGAAAGCCATCTCAGCCCATGTGACTTACCGTAGTCGATGCCATCTCCACGGCAAACACTGTCCCCAAACTAATTGAAACAAGGTGCTCTGTGGCCCCGCTATCTGCCGGGGTGACAGTTATGCAGCTCCCACGAATCCGTCCATGAAAACTGAGGAGCTTGATTAAAATGCGCCTTCCTTAAGTGCTCCATCAGTGTTGTTTCCCAGTGTGAGAAAATAGCTTTTCTGTGATACAAACAAGTTGTCACGGACATTTCATCTTCCTGACACTGGAGGCAGGGGTGTCTCACTGGCAGGTGTATATTGCTGTGCCAATCTGGAAATCCACTTCAAAATGAAAACAAAAAGCGCTACTGCCAAATCCATGCATAATGCAGCTAGTAGTAGTGCGTTCGGATAAATCTAGGTCTTGATAGTGACAGACCTATGTACAGCGGTGGTATGGAGTGCTTGATAGATTGTTTCAGAGTCACATTTGTCATCGCTGTGATACAGTTTACTGCAGGCTACAAAAGGCCAGCTATGATGTCTGAGTTACTGACTGTAGAAACACAGAAGTCAGCAGAGTGCTTCTACACCCAAAACCACTCAAATGTGGCCTCTGACAAAGGAAAGAAAAAAGAAGCATTTAATAATTTTGCATCTTGTTTAGCTCCAGTCCAGCCCTGATCAGCTCCGACAGCCCTGAGAGCTGCTGAACGAATGTGCTGCAGCTATCGGCTTGGTTATCTTCTCGTCTGTACAGAACACTTAGCTAGCATCACCGAGGCCCGATGCTGCAGCCTTGAACGGCAGCCAGCAGTGGGCTCTCTCACCTGCCACTTCTCAGCCAGTCCTGTCTGAGGCTGTTGGGAGGCACTAAGATGCTCTTTGAAGTTAATGAAGCATCAGCATACTTCTTTACCTCCACCACCGGGTCATTATGCACAGCCAATGTCAAGGCCGCACAGAGCGCTTCAAAGAACAAGACGGGGATGCTGTGCCCACCCTCCAGTTCACCTCTAACAGTGTTTTATTCATGTCATCATGACTGATACAATCTCCACCACGAGCTGATCTACATTCACACAAACGTCTTCTAAACAGAAACATTTCTTTTGCACATATGCTCAGAGCGTAATGCTGCTCCGCGGAGGTGCAGGAGATTACGCTGACAAGGCCACATCAAGACAGGAATAGCATTTCACGACATCAGCAAAGAGGCACGTATGATGCCACTGTAACACATCCGTGTTGCACCTGCATGCGCCACAAGGGCAGGACAGCTCCGCCCCTGTTTGAACACACCGCTGCACTTCTCTCCGTGAGCTAAAGCACCAAATCACGCTAATGTCTGACACTCAGCTATCGCAGTTTGTGAGCTCCTGCAATTTGACTGGGCGCCACGTCGGAGCGGAGGCTCTGAACTGCACTTGAGGAGGGGAGGCTAGCTCCTCTCCCTTTAACTTTCACTGTTACTATGGGAACTGGGAACATGCTTTCAAGACTTGTATGGGACCCTTTGGGAATAAATCCTACACAGAAATTCAAGACTTTTGCCATCTTACAGTACAGAACAACACCTGCAGCGAGCATCCAGTCGGCTCATTACGACAGAGGACACAAACAGACCACCACGTGCTTCGTGACACTGAATATTCAGGATATTTGTGGCCATGACAGTACTTAGTATAACTACTATAACTATACAAATATCAAAAATCAAGAGGAAGTGTTCAGATCCTTTACTTAAGTAGAAGAATAAATAGAGTGAAACTACATCACCACAAGTACAAGTTCTGGATTCAATATCTGACTTGAGTATTAAGTATTATCAGCACAATGTACTTTGAGTATCAGAAGTGAAAGTACTTCACTTGCACTTCACTTTTTCTTATTTATATGATGTTTTTTCGGATTATATCACTGCTGCATTAACGCATATGTTGTACTTTACTGCGGCAGATGTTTCAGGTTGAGCTCATTTTCACTGCTTCATACACTGCTGGCCACATTAATGCACAGCGATGCATCATATTCTATAAGATCATCATGTGTTTGTAGAGTCAGTGTCCTGTGAGAACCACGTATCTCCACAGAGTTTCACGAGCCAATAAAAACAGCCTGTTTTCTGCTTTGTGACGATGCATTTTCCAGCTCATCCTGGAGGGGTTTTAAATAATTCATTCACCTTAAGACGCAGGTGAATTTCTGCAAACCAATAAGGAACGAGGAGTCCTTCAGCTTGTCAGAATCAACACATGTGGAGATACAAAGATATCACAAAGCAGGAAGGGTATGAAGAACTGCAATCTGAAAGGTGAGTAACTGAAGCTGTTAGACAAGGTTTAGTGGAGTAAAAAGTACAACATCCACCTCTCAGATGGAGCGGAGTAGAAGTATGAAATTGCATAAAATGAAAATGCTCAAGTATAGAACAGGTACCTTGAATTTGCAGTTAAGTACATTACTTGAGTAAATACACTCAGTTACTTTCCATCACTGGGTCTCTGATAAGCGTTAATTCAGTGAATAAATTACTATAAGCCTTCAACCAGTGTGCAGACCTTCACACACTTTAAATGTTAAAAACACAGAAACAACAGAAGAAATGCTCTGATTCAAATTGTACGCAGGCAAATTTAAAGTGCACGCGCTGACATTATGTAGCCACGCTTTGTTCACCTCACTCACTGTATGAAATCATACGGACAAATGATGAGAATAAGCAGAGAGTCTACAGGGACAATAGCAATGTGGTTTGTTAATTTAAGCAATCAATGAAAAAGCAGAAATAGAAAATGACTTCGGTGCCTTTGTTTTGCCTTTCCAAAGGGATACAGTACTTTATGCCAAACAGTACAATCTCTTTGGAGCACAATCACTCAATACAAGCTGGAGCTGCGTGATTTCCTGACAGTAGATTACTTCCTCAGTTTCCTGTTTGATAAGTAAGGGCTGTTCATGCTGCTTTGAGATTTCTATTATCACACTATTAACCCTCCTACTTTGGATGGGCAACTTTTCACAATGCAGGTAATGACATCACATCCTGCAAAGCTGCTTTGTCCTAGCCTTACCCTCACCAGTAGAGAATAACACACTGAAAGAGAGGAAACAGAAAAAAAGGTATGCAATGATACTGTAAGGCACAGCTGTTCACTTCACACCAAGCACAGCGTTCCCAGAGACACAACATGAGTCAACATGCAAAGCAATGCAAGTTAGAACACCCCCGCTTCCCAGAAACCAAGCAGCACAAAGAGTAAAGGGAAAAAGTCTTTCCAGTCCGACCAGAGCAAAACTGTGACAGTCTCCCCATACCACACACACACACACACAGCTGGTACCAATAGAGGGACGTTCCCATATTTGTAGTACATATAGCAAAGTCAGATCTGGCGTATATTGCAGCAAAGGCTTTTAGAGCAGAATATCGCTTCCTATGGATAAGAACCCAGAGGAACCACAGTGCGTGTGTGCCAACAATTACGTGGAAGGCAAGGGAACTGAATCAGTTTTGTTCAGCATTTTGTTTTCCCCAGAAGATTGAAGAGACAAAAGAAGGAACGCAGAGCTCGACTACAAAAGAGGCACGGGCTGTTCGGAGAAATGCGAGCATGATGCGAGCAAACTATGATCAATACAGTACCCTCACCTCGAGCCCCCATTTTCCTTGATGTTATTTTAGGCGCCAATAATAGACCTGCTTTATATCGCTCCCACACATGGGATGCGTAACAGGGCAGGGTGGGAGGGGGCGGCTGTTGCGCTCTCACAGTGTGTGTGGAGCTGTGATACACAAACACAGGCTTTTTTTTTTCCTCGTCTAACCTGCCACAGTGTGCAGCAGGGAGCCGCGCCGCCAGGGGAGGTAGGAACCTCATCGAAAACACGCAGGCAATCTGCCACAATCAGCTGGTCTGTGCGTGCGCATGGATATTCGTGCTTACTTGGGCAGACGGGGGTCTGACGGTCCCCGACAACATTTTTGAGAGGGGCACTGTATTGATGCGAGCCATGCCAGAGTTACTGAAGAGACAGAGAACAGAAACGACCGCCTTGATCAACCTACCTGTGATGTTGACGTCCACGATGCCCGTGCGAGTCCCGATGCCGTTGGTGGCGTCGCACACGTACGTCCCGGCCAGGTCGTAGGTCACCGGCCCCTTGAAGAACAGAGTGTTGTTCTTGATCTCCACATTACTGGGCAGGGAGCCGTTCAAGCTGTGGTGAGAGAGAGAGGCAATAATACAGACACCATAAAAAGGCAGAATTACACCAGACCACAGCAGAAAAAAAACCCTCTCCCTGGAGCGGCAAAGCAATTCAAAGCGGCTGAAAAATACAGTCTCTAGTGCCAAACAAACCTGGATGTGTGTGTGTCGGGGTGAGATAAATACCAGGAATATTTGACAGCGATATATTTCAGCCATCATCCATCAAGTCCAAACAAAATTATGAGGACAGGGAATCCCAGCAGGTCCAAACAGGTAAGACATAGTTGATGCCTGAGGACATGGGCTTTTTTGGCATGAGGAATACAAAACAGACTGCGGCAGGAGGAGGGTGAAGGGGGCTTCTTCCCTCAACTATGGCAAAGCTCACATGGCTGAACTCAAAACTCAGGGGAGCTGTCAAGGGAGGCAGCTGATCAAGCGATAAATGCAGAATCTACCAAATGCTGGGCTGTCAATGAGAACTGGAGCCCGTTTCTCCTGCCTGAGGTGTTTGTCTTCATGGTTCGCTATCTCCACCGCGTTCAGGCTTGTTCTTGTCCTTTGATCAGGTCAGCACACTTTGAGGTCACGGTTCACCTGCGCACCAACCCTCCATTCTATTATCTGGAGCCTTTTTATGGAGCCCACAGGCTGAAAAAGGTGTCGCATTTCGTGACAATTAGTCATTTCCTGTTGCCTTCCCCTCGATCAGCTTCATCAGCTGCTCTGAATGCATCCAGCTTAAGAGGAGCTGCAGACACCACTGAAAATATCAAACAGCTCTCCGGTCTGACTGTGGGGGGCTGCTGGGTGTTGGTGGACCCCCCCCCCCCCCCTTGCTGGGCTTGCTCTCTGTTAGAGAGACACTTTGAGGTCCGCTGTTGTGCGAGAACATTAAAAACGATGTAATGCTCCATTTATTAGAGCGAGAGGAAAAACAAAATGACACTGCAGAGAGGCAACAGAATTAGGTCTCAAGCTAACAATGGCCACACATCAAGCACTTGAAATGCACCGAACAGGTTTTCAACAAGGCTCTTCAGTGACGGGGAGAAAGACACAGTGACGAGCTATTTGTTAATTAATCCATCATAAAACGTCAGTTACAAGCAGCTGATCCATATGCGTCTACAAGCGTTTTATAGACGAGGTTTTCAGGACAAGTCTGTATAAAAAGCAAACGTGTTTTTGTCAGTATCAAAGTGTCCATGGTTCACAAGCGAAAGCAACAGAAAGAGCTCCTATGGTCGAGTTGTTTTTCATACGCCGGTATGGTGACACGTTCGCCGTGGAGCTGCAAACAACCCTCAATACAGTATGTCACGATTCAATAATCAGTTACCTTGTGAGCCTCTATCAAATGTTGAGTTCTGCAAAGCCCAATTGATTTGCTGCAGAAATGAAAGGCTGGCAAACTGCGATTTACCACAGATTCTGCCGTGATGTCTGCATTTGTATGAGACATCTGAAAGTGTGTGTGTGCGTGCGTGAGTGTGTGTGCAGCCTGAGGGGCAGTGAAATGAAAGGCTAACAAACAGCTTGAGAGAGATGCAGATTCTTCGGGGACTGGCTGGCCTGCTCGTGTGCATGCATGTATGTGATGTGGGTGTGTGGAGGGTTCGATGAGGGGACTCGCAGACACTGTACATCAATGCTCCATCCTGATTTCACACTAATCTGCATGTGGAGGCGGCTTTAAACTTGAATGCAGGAGAGCATGCTGTACATTTTAAGGCAATTCGCATTGGCAAACTCCAACTGATGAGAGGAGATTAGAAGATTCATTAAAAGAGGAAATTAAGACTGCACGCTGGACTTCAAGCTAACTAAACGAGCAGCATTAAAGGACGACATCTCAAATCAAACATCCATCTGTTTTGGTGACCTGAAAGTGTTCTTACATGTTTAATGTTTAATGTAGGGTTTCACTCTCTTTGAGCACACGCAAGACAACATTATCAATATTTAGTAACTGCTTATGTTAAATAAAAGGGGCATCAGCCTTAACAGCCTCTGTGGTGGCGGAGTGGTTATCCTACAGCTGTTCATCCTGCAGTAATGATCCTTCACAATAAACCTGACATGAATATCATTTAAAGGGGCATTAAGAAATCAGCCAGTTTCATCCACAGCTACAGAACCTACTTATGGTGGCCTTTAATCAAACATGAATAATAGAATCACGGTTTCACAATAGAGATAAATAAGCTAGCTAATAAGAGCAGAGTTTGATGTGGTAACGCTGCAAAATACAGGAATAACAACACTGCTTTTTTATTTATAGGACTTCAGATCTTTGAGTAGCTGAAAATGCACTGCGGAGGAAAATTGCTTTCTGGGGAAAGAATTAAAGAAAAGTATTAAATCTGAAATCTTAGCAGACAAGTAATTGAGTTATTTGTGACAATCATCAACTCTTCAGCCCCCCCGCCCCCCTGAGCCCACTGCAAAGTACAGTCCGGACTTAAAACAAGACTCAACAAACGAGCACGGAGGCTTGAGGATGCCCCACTAACAAACTTTAAAAAACAAACCATGAAGTTCGAACGGGGCGTGACCTTTTCCCTTTTCACTGGAGTCTATTTCGGTGCCGCTCCCCATTAACCCGTTTCAGAGAAATAGCTGTGGTATTGTGCTCTAACAAAAAGAAAAAAAAAAAAAAAATCAAAGCTGTTCGTGTTCTTTCTTCAACCGTCGCATACATGCCGAGGCTTTCTGAGCGCTCCACGCAACGCAGAGGCACGAGGAAAAAGTGGGAAAAGTGAATGCAGGTGATACAAATAAAGATATTTTTTAATCAGAGCTACCACAGTAAGACAAGTAGAAGAAAAAAAAGAAAAGGTAAACACTACATCAACTTGATTATCTCTGGCAGCAACGTGGATCTGTATCAGAGACATTAATATTTATTGGATTTGGCTACATCTCTCCTGTGCGTGTGTGTGTGTTTGTTTGTGTGTGTTTGTGGTAAAGTGTGACGCAATCCTGCCGGCCTGTTCCGGATCCTTCCGTCACAGCCTTGTGCTGACCTCCACAGTAGAGCCCAGGGGAACCTTCACAACAGATTTGGCATCTCATTTTCAGTGCAGCAATGGCCGTCCCCTCCTATCCGTCAGCACAGTGCCCTCGTCTTTCTAGATCACATCTCCTCACCCTCCTCCTCCTCTTCTCTCCCTATCTTCCCCTATCTCCCGAAATCTCTCTTAGCCTCTGTTAAAAAAAAAAAAAAAAAAAAACCCAAACAGGTCAAATCTTCTCTATCTCCTCGCCTTCTTTTTGCTGCTGTGTATCAATGTTTCTGCCCGGAGAGCTACATCCTACATCTATGCGTAAGGAAAAAAAAAAAAAAAAAAAGGGGGGGGGATCCCCATGCCTCATTAAAATCCAACAGTGGCCCTTAGAGTAGATACAATGAGGGCACAATGGTCTATTAATCCACATCCACTCAAGTCCAGTGACATATTTCTCAACTCAGCCTTCACTGAACAATTACAGAACAAATTGCTACATTTATCTCTCAATTTTACCGTGTAATACTTTCATTTAAAACCGTGATACGCTCAGAAAAGTTGTTTTATATTCGAAGAGCGGCACCGGCTTTTTTTTTTTTTTTTTAATTTCGCATCTGACATCAAAACGCAGTAAATACTTCGATCAGAGCAAATTACAGCAAACAATTCTGCATTCCAGTTGTTTTCCTTCCACGTCTCAGCGCCTGTGCTTAAAATACATCATTTCTGCACGACCAACTTTCATGTCATTACTCAAAGCAGATCAAACTCGGGGTTATTTGTCTATTCCCAGAGGCCTTGAAAACATGTTTGTGCCTCTTCTTGCTCGTGTATTTGCAGTGATAGTCTCTGAGGCAGAAACACTGATGTCAGCCCTGCGGTATGCCGGCCTAATCCACGGCTCCTACTCCAGCTTTCAGATTCAGCCTCTCCTCTGTGTGTCAGGGACAAGCCGCTGCCTCGTGTGCCCTCCAGAGAACACAACAGCACTAACAATGACGCTTTCTTACCCTTCTACCTGCATGCTGGTCCTCAGACTTCAAAGCAAAACCCCAAAAGCAAAGCATACCCTGCTCTGTTTGCATTTATCTCCCAGTATCTGTGACCATCAGGCAGATAGGGGTGTGTGTTGCTGCCGTAATAGCCCCATTGTGCTCTGCCTCAGGTCCAAGCCTTATCTTCATTACATGTTTTAGAAACAAACAAATAAATGGAGACACAATTCTGGAGAGGATGAAGGAAGCTGGTGTGTTTTTATCTTTGAAGATTACTTTCTTGTATATATATGCCTTGAAACAAATGATGAAAATGAGCAGACTCCATTTGACGACGGGATTCTACAAAACTGCCTTCCTGTGCTTTAGTAAGTCCTCCACAGAGACACTTGTTTTTTCCCACTCAGACCTAACGTGAGAGAAACAACACACAGCCGTGCAGCCTTGTCCTCTGAGCCTTAAGGGGTTTTGTCGGGGTTTAGTCAGACTCACAGTTTCCACTGGTAGATCGTGACAGGGGGGTTAGCATCAGCGCTGCAGGTCAGCTGAACATTCTGCCGGTTCAGGTACCAGTTTCCATCAAAGCCCTGGATCTTCACCTCAGGTTCATCTGCAAGGAAGGGAAGCTGCAGTCAGTTCATCCCTCCGAAACATACTCCAAAAACCACTGCTGTATCACCGCACAGCTGCTCGAATATCAGCTGCTGCTTAACTACTGCTGAAAACATATCAACTATGTCTCCACACAGTTTTAGCTTTGCTACCTTTTAACATTACTGTCGTTATGGTTGAGTTTTAATGCAAGCAAAAATTCAGTATTATGGTACAATCCAACACACACCTGTAGGACAGGTACATAGGAGAATGAAACAGACCAAAAAGCAGTGAAGCCCTATATAGTTTCTGTATTTTTCTAAATTAATCTTTTGATTTGAATTCAGTGATATTTGTTTTGAATTATTAAAAAAAAGTGAAGGAAAAAATGTTAAAAAATGTGATTTTCTTAGTGGGAGTCTGGTGAATATTCAGCAGCTCATCTGCTTGTTTTCTCTTGACTTTGTACAGCGTTCTGAGGACCTTGTTTACTGTAAACAGCAGAGACCGGTTAACTCCTGCAGCAGTAAACAACAACTTTTAGGAGCATGAAAACATGAAATCCAGGTGAAAATAAGTTCAAACCAAGCTGCTCATTAATAAAAAGGTAAGAATGTAAAGGGGAGCCTTCATGCGGAGCTTTACGGGAGCAGACTCTTACACTGCACGTTGAGCACCACGCTGTCTATGATCTTTTCACTTCGGTACGTCACGATACATGTGAGCTTCTGTTTGTGGGTCTCGCGGCTCGGCATCACCACGTAGTTGCTCCGTACTGTTACCGTCCCGTTTTGGTTGCGGGTCTCCTGGAAAGTGGCTTCGCCCTTCAGCTTGGTGTCCCATTTGATGACACTTGGGGGCTTCCCATTGGCTGACACACAAGTGGCCACAGTCATCTTGCGTTTCTGGGCTCTGGCCACGATCGTGGGCGTTGTCAAGGTCATACGTGTCATTGGTCGAGCTGCAGAGGAGCAAAGATAAAGCCATCAAATTATTGAAAAGTAAGCAAGTGATTAAAGCTCATTAAACGGAGATCTTGTCTTTTTTTCTTTCTGCTTCCATCTCATTTTACTAATTTTGTCTTCTTCACCTACAATCAACTTTGAAGTAAATTAAACTAAGAGGATGAGAGATGAAAACAGCGTTGTAACTCAAATCAGTTGAAGCTTTACTTCTTTCCCTCCTCAAAGCTGAAGCAGTTGTCAAAGCTCTCACAGATGTAGAAGCCACTTGCCTACCCGAATGCGCAGTCATCCAATTTGAATCCTTTGTGAGTTGCCAATTAGCAATCTACTCGTAGTACATCAAAAGGCAGGCTTGAGCTTGAGCGAATGCACAGCTGAGAGAGATAGACCATGAAGAAGCTTCTTTGAACACTGAAGGTTGGTTATCTGCGCACAGGTTCCTGACGTTTACTGAGCCGCAGAAGCCTAAAAAGACCTTGGAGGCTCAGTAACGCAAAATAGGGTCTCAGAGCTGACAAGAAGCTCTGGCAACAGGGACTACTTAAGCCAAGTGCTTTTTCTTTTACTGGGACTTAATGGAAAACACACCAACACTTAATTTCTAATTAGATCTTTAATCAGAGTCAGCGCACAACCTTTTCAAAGCTGCCTCTTTCCAAGATAAACTATCTCTCAGGCACTCGTTTTTTTCCCTACAAGATGAGATTGTTCAAGCCAAATTACACACTCTGAAGTGGCCTTATTGATTTCCGTCTCACCTGCCATTTTTATTGACTGCTCTCTGCAGCAGTTTCCTTTCATAAAAGCCACATGGGCCAATCGGGAATTGGTGTTAACAACACGTCACCCCAATCATCACATCATGAATTGATCAAAATGATTTTCAATTCAACCCTAAACATGCCTTCACAATGACAAGGTCCTCCATGGAGTGAGGGTCTCGCAGACACAACCGTGACGTGATGGTTGGTGGTGCCACGCAGCAAGACTGGGAGTTTTGACTGTAAACAATGTGGCTACAGCAGCAGCTTCAGCAACCAGACAAAGAGCATCTGGTTTGAGGTGTTCCAAAGGAACTCAACCTAGTTTACAGCAAAGCCTGTGGCAATGAATACAGAGGAGCTGAGCTGCTCAAGTGTTCTCTTTTAGCATTTCGCTAAAAAGGAAGACAACAGCTTGACCCTGTGTTATCTGATTCAGAAAAGCGCTCTTTTCTTGGACGGAACTAATTTACGAGGCAGGCTTTAGGTCCCTCTGCCTACTCATCAGGCCAGCAATAACATGTTGGAGGGACTAACTCCTTAACTGATGCTAAGATGCAGAACCTGATTTTTTTCTTTTGTTTTCTTGGCTCACACATCCTTGATTCACTGCAACAATTACACACCCTCTGTTCTACAACATGTGGAAGCTTGAAAATTACAAGCCGCCGACCAAGACATCTGGAAAGCAGGATTCTAAAGTATGTAAATGTAAATGTGTTTTCTGAAACCCTGCTTCTTTCTGCTGTGCTGCTGCTGTTTTTTTTTAATAGATATGTGCTTTCCACATGCAAAATCTGAATGCCATCAATGTAATTCCTGAAAATGGTCATACAGGGTCAAGCTTTAATGCTCGTGATCTGACAAGGCAGAAATGTACAATTGATTAAAAAATACATTCAAAACCTTGCATGGAGATAAAGCTGACCTGCATAAAGAAGACAACCAAAAGGAAGTCAGATCAGATTTCTAAGACTGACATCTGTTCCTTTGCTTCGGTTAACTTTCAAATGACAGATGCTGTATCGTTTCTCGAATAATTCTTACCAAACACAGTCAGGTTGACCATGTTCTCCCGGTTGCCTGCGGGAAACGTGGTGTACTCGCAGATGTAGGCAGCTTCATCAGACAGCTGCAGGTTGGAGAACACGATGGTGGTGTCCTCCAGCGAAGGCGTACGATGACGAACCGCTGCCTGCTTGAAGCTGACCCGCTCCTTGAAGGGCGGCAGAACGGACACGCCGAGGGCCGGGTTGGCTATGGCCACGTTCTGTTTGGTGCCATTCAGGAGCTTCTGCCAGGTAACTTGAGAGATCTTGACTGGCGGGTTGCTGTTGATGAAGATGCAACGCAGTTCCACTTGTGAACCCACAGAGCCAGACTTAGTGGAGTCCATCTGTACCATCTGTCCGTCAGCAGCTAGAAGTTACAGACACAGAGAGGAAAAAAAAACATTTAATTACGATTAACAAGTGTTCAAGGCAAAGCAAAGCACCCCAGTCAATAGCAAGTACATGCACTGAGAGTCAAGGAGTCAATTCAGCCTCCTAGGTAGTACATACACGCACAGCACTCACAGTCAACCTCATAGATTCGGCCTCACACTCCACCTATGTTACAGAGGCACTGTCTGCTCCCTGTACATCAGCGTAAAGAGTTGGTACATGGTGGTGGTTGTGTATAAAAGCTGAGGGAGTTATTAACATAATGGGCACATCTATACAACCCTGTCTTTGTCCACGAGGGTACAGTTTCTGATGAGATGGAAGGACCGAGCAAGAACCAATGCATCACTAATGAATGAGTACAAGGGCAGTGAGTCGGAGCCAAGTCATCGTCTGCTGTGCTCCCGTCCACCTACCCAGCAACACACCGGTTAGCCCATTGTAATTTTAATTACTTTTTACTCACAAATACGTCAATGACTGCCTGGAGCTCCCATTAAAAGAAACAATGTACAGTCCAGAGTAAGTACTCAAAACAATGAGAACACACACAATAGCTACATAAAAAATACACCTATTATGTGTGTCTCCCCTACTACTGAAGTCGATGAGCTTGGTAGCAAAAAAAAAAAGTCAATTAGCAAGGATAGACCTACTTTAAACTCCCTGTGGTGATGTATACATCCTGGTATTAGCTTTCCTTTTCAACCTGCCCGCTTTTATTTACTGCTGGAATAATTAACTGATCGACGGAAAATGACAACGACGATCAATTAATGATTTTTTAAACACACGTGGAGGTTCCAGCTTCTCAAAAGTGAGGATGTGCTGCTGTTTTATTTCACTGTGAACTGAATATCTTTGGGTTTGGTCTATTGGTCAGGCAATACAAAGAAGTTAAGGATGCTTTTCTGGGTTTTTCAGTATTCTGTCACATTTTATGGATTAAAGGACTGATTGATTAAGTGAAAAATAGTCAACAAATGAATCAGCATTGAAAGTGACTGTTGCAGCTCCTTTCATCCATTATTGCTCTCGTCCTTATTTGTTCCTTCAATCTGAGTCTACAACTTTCATTTTCACCTGATCTGGGGTCTGAAATGACAGTCTGAACAGCTGTCTCACTGAACTGCTGCAAGGTTCCTGCATCCTGTTGTCTTCGACACATCTTTGTTATCTTGGGCTCTGATTTATGTTCCTTTCCAGGTGAGGCCTGATGATGTCCCATTTCCTGGTCTGACAACCCCTGGCTGGGCTAATATTTACAACCAGCCACAGCTATAATTATCTCCCATGGATAGGCAAGGACCCACAGGAAGAAAGACTGAAATTCCTCCGTTAATCACGCTGGACTCATAAAGCCACCAGTGAATCAAGTCATAAAGAGAGAGGAAATACGCTGCAGCCTCAAGTGGAGGATGGGGGCAGACACACGTGCCACAAACAGAACAGCTCTTTAACACTGAGTAAGTGCATCACAACGATGGATAATCGCTGCGTTCGGAGATAAAGTTTCCACAGGGGGCTTTAAAATGTGTAAGAATACCTGAGAGAGATCCAGTTATGTACACACCCCCAATATCTGATGTAGTCTATCTTCAACTACACAGAAATCAGAGAGGAGGGAATCTGTGCGTGCAGGCTGTCAAACTGTCTCAGCAGTGAGCGGCAGTCGCTGTTTTTGCTTATGAAAACTGTAGGTAGTCAGCTGAAGGACACCAGGACACAATACATACAGGAGGAGAGGGAATGTTTGGCGCAGACTTTGGCTAGAAGACCATTAAGATGAACAAGGTACTTCTTTCCACCTTTCATGGCAGGCGCACAAGTCTCAGGTTGAATGGCTTATGCTGGAAAGCAGCGCATTACGACAGAAAGGCAATTTCTATCCATTGTTATATTCTTTCACTCAAGTACAGCCTTCGCTGCCTACATCAAATTATATAAAAAAACAAAGTGACAACCTTTTCAAGTTACTGAGTGCACATCATCTTTCATTTCCGTCTGGCCATCAGCAAGAGTCTCTCTATAGAGATTTAAACTTGGGGGATTTGACGATGACAGATTGATTTACTAATACAGTTTGACAGGGAGGACTGGCAACCTTGTCATCTGTACCTTGAGAAACACCTGTGTCCTTGTGCACCTCGGGGCAATGCTTAACTCCATTTTATCACAGCTTAGATTACCAGTTGTGGCAGCAATAGTATGATATTTTTGAAATAGCAAACACAATTTACTGTGTGACAACACTAGTTAAAGTTTAATCTTAAGTTGGAGCGAAGTGGGGGGCTGTGCGTGCGGTGGGGGGCGGCTGTAAAAACTCATAAATATGTACCTGGCCAGACCTCACCCATTTGAATGGTAAAACAATACTGGCAGGGGCTGGCTGTATGAAAAGCTGCAGCCCCTCCCTCCCTCGCTCTGCCCTTCCTCCTTTGAGCCTGATGCTCCCCACTCATATCGAGGCAAATAAACAGCAGCTCATGCAAATGGAAACCAGAGGAATAGGCATAATTACACAGCCACAGAGCCCAAATCCCCTCCGTGAAGGACCAGGGGCGCCCACAGGGACCCCTTTCACTCAAGGACTGGAAGAGTCCTTGGCTGAGCACACAGTAAAGCTGTAATTACAGACTACACCAAAGAGCGGCAAAGCCATAGAAGAGCAAAGCCACATACATGCAAGAGGCACCAAGAAGGTAGATTTTGTGGGAGTTATGAGAGTCAGTGCTGCAGAAACAGAGGAGGAGAAGGGGGGAGGCGGAGCAGCGGAGATGCACAGGGAGAGGGAGACAAAGAGGAAGGCGGAGCATGAGGGAGATTTGTAGGTGTGCTGCAGGTTTGAGCCTGGCCAGCGTCGTCGCTTGTGCTGCTGCTGCTGCTGCTGCTTTGTTCTCACACTGACAAGAGGGTGACTGGGGGGACAGTCATGCTCTAACACACCTGAGGCTAGACACTGTCTTGAGAGTTGCCAGTAAAGAGAGGAGTCCTATTTCTGGAAGGAAAAGCAATAGGACAAACAAACAAAGCAGAAAGTATGCCCAAGCTAGCAGAATATTAAAAAAGAAGAGCGGTTTGATTCACACCAGGTGACTGACTTGGATCAAGGGGGACATAAGGGGCACCATTAAAACAGCTGCTGTACCGTCTGGCAATGCACTGATAGCAACTGACTCACAAGGCCTCGGCACAGAGCTGCGCACAGAAGATTCAACTGTAATAAGATCTGGCCCGTCAGGCAGCGAGGAAAAGCATGTGCTTTGTGTTGTGTTGCATATGGCGCATTGGACAATGTTAGAGGCATGCTGCACCAAATAACAGCCTTCTGTCAAACGGCCTTCCCGTGTGGACAATATCCAGTAAAACACAGACCTGCAGGACAACCTTCCCTGCAAAGAGTCTGAATCACAAATGCTGATGGGTGAATGTGTTTAAATCTATCAGAGCTTTTATGGCCCGTGTGGGACACAAACAAAAACATGAAAAACAAGCTTGATTCCTTTCTGTAACAACTCAAAAATGAACGAAAAACACAACATTAACATTTAATATTTGTTTTTTTTGTCTCTACTGCAGAGGAAAGAGGGCAAATTAAGGTTTCTGCTACATTCATACATCTGTTTGTTGCCAGAGATTCTTTAATACAATGTAAAAGCAGACCTTGCTCTTCATATAAAACAATAACAACACCATAAAACCCTAAATTGAAAACCAGGGTGCCATCCACTAAAGCCTAGGAAGCTTCTCTTCCATAAAACAACTGCTATTTGGCAGCTCATCTCACAATGGATATGCAACACTATTGTCTTTTTTTTCCTTAGCTGAACTGGCCAACAACCAACAACATTTCAAAAGACAATTATTGGCTCATTTACCGTTACTTGGGCCATGCTCATCCAAGACAAATCCATTTGTGCCTGAGTCAAACAAAGTTCAGAATAATTCACCTCTCACGGCTGCAATGGGAGAAAGGCAAAGATTAAATAGGACTCAATGCATATTTTACAAGAGGCGCTCATTAATGTCTTCTATTTAAAGCTGCACCAGGCTGCTTGGCACACTGTCAGTCCCAAACGGCAGTGAGACGTCGCTGTTTGAAGTTTGAAAACTTCAAAACCCCCAAAAATGTGTAATGTGATGTCGTTAAACTGCACTCTTCTTGGGCCTAAATGCTGTCTTCTCAGTAGTTTTTAGGGGTGGAGAGGCTGAAGAGTCTCCATCTTCACTGGACTCGCTTCCTGTAGACAGGGAGGGATTCCTGCTACACTAACATTAAATTAAGGCAAACGGGTCAAATGTATGACATCTCAGTCTGTAGAGATCACTTTGTGTTTTGGGCGTATTTTGGTATAAACTTCTTGCCGAGTGGAGCTTTAAAGCTTATGAAGTAGACACATCATCTCCTTGTGCTTGAGATGCTTTGGTTGCTCCGTTGTAACTTAAGTGGGATGCTGATAGATAAAACATGGCTTGAGCCACTCGGGATAATGACTGTTTAATGTTGTCCCAGTTCCCACGGCAATGGCACAGGCCTCTGTGCTCCCCTATTCATGACCACACATGGGGTGTTTATGGGGAGTCCAAATCTTCTGTCTCACACACAAACCTACCCATTAGTTGCTTGTTTATTCCCCTGGTGGAACATTTTTATTCCTTTTTGTCAGTATTTTGGAGCTCAACCAGTGGCATTTCGCTTATGTTATCAACAGATAGAAGTGCTTTTCAAAATGCTTTAGAAACCAAATGATGGTATTACTCTTAGGGATAACTGGGAGCTATCTCTCTGTGCCGCAGGCTCTAATACATCCTGATAGAGTAATTCATTTAGCAGAAGCAGCCGCAGACTTGGTTCAATGTTGCTTTTTGTTGACTATGGCCATTCAGCTTTTTGAAACGGAGCAGTATGTGTCAGAGAATTTGTTTTAATCTACACTCAGACCCTATTTGATGGTGCTTCAGCCGGGTCTCTTGGGTAAACAACGGTGTACCTGCCAAAGCAGCTCTCTTTACCCTCTGTCTCCCCAAGCAAACATTCAACTGCAGAGGCAAGCGAAACCTCGCTGGAACAGATGGTTAGTAGACCTGTTCCTAATTTTCCACTCTCTGGTTCAAATTTGGAATAGTCTTTTGTACAACACACTCGTTCATTGAGGACAATGTAACATCTGCTGCGCTGTAAATGTTAATGATTATCGGGAATATTTATTATGTTAGGCAACTTCCCAATCTGGGATTTCTCCATTAAAGGCACTGTGCATTTCATTCGAACTATTCCCAACGGCTGTTTGTTTGGGGGAGAGAGAAGCGTAATGAGCGAGCACCTCGGCACAGTAGTCCTGTGTTCTCCACCGGGGTTATAAAATTACAACTTTCAGGTTGGCAGCGCGTAGCATCGGCCAGTCAACCGTACGCACTGATTCTCACCTAATGTAGCCGCATCCATCGTTTCAGAAGCAGCACGAGGTTCAGAGCACAAGCCCACACACACATGCCCCTCGAGCAGCTTTAAGGCGTTTCAAATGTCAAGGGGATGCATCAGTTCGCCTGAAACTGAGCTTCTCATCTTATTTCAGCAGGATAATGATTCATCCTTGAATGAAATGCTGGAAAACACAGCAACTCCCATTTTGTTATCATTCGCTTTCAAAGAGCCCAACACAGATGACACAGTGGATTTTTGGGAGCCTCATACTATCATCTTTGGATTTAATATATACGGTGGTTAACAGGGCCTGTGGATTTCCTGTAATTAATGTTTTTTTTATTCTGGTCTAATAGGAAATATGCTAGAAGTAATCTGGGATTTTAGCTGTCTTTGACCACGGCAATGGCAAATAAAGCTGGGCCAAAAATAAGGCTTTTGCCCTAGAGAGAGAGAGAGAGAGAGAGAGAGAGAGAGAGAGAGAGAGAGAGAGAGTATAGCACATATCAGAGTAAACACAGTTTCAGAGAGCTCTGACCCTCCTCCCTCCCCCTGCAGCTTAACTAAACAAGGCCACCACGGTTTCAGTTTTACGACACAAAACAAACAGCACTGACGTTACCTGACCAAATGGTGAGATGACATCACCCACTGATACCAGATAGCGAGCAACTGTCAGCAAACAAAAGGCCGGTTACGAGCGAAGGGGAGGGAGAGTCCTGCTACCTGGTAAATGAATGACTGCGTTACAGTTGTGCTTGTTAGACTGAAACTGAGGGAAAAAACAGGGACCAGGTCCAGGTATTGCCAGTGTGGTATCAGACATGAAATGTTGAGCCGTGAGAGTAAAACCAGATAGATAATAATGTGCTTTATGAAAGAGAAACCAAGCCAAGACGCTGGGAAGCTCTTACACTGACCTGACAATTAGTCAACAAAGCAGCTCATCTCCAGAATGGGCTCAGCGTACTCGATGATGTGTGCTGGTTATTTTTCAATAATGCAAAAGTTTCCCTGGGCTTTCAATCGAGGGCAGCTGTTGGACATCTTAATAGGAAAGAGCTGATCAATAAATAAAAAGGGGGCCAAAGGCGTGCTGCAAAGTGATGTATTATGGTCTCAGACAGGCCGAGCCCCGGCGGCTGCAGGTACAGGCTCGGAGCACGGAGGCGTCAAGGGGTGGGGTGGGGTTACGTAAATGTGATGTAGAGGATTTTGGGGAGTTACGGGGGAGGGTAAGCAGTGAGAGTGACACGTAGCGGGTCAGACGTGGTGAGCAGATTATAGCACTCAGGATATTAAAGTGGAGGAGAGACGAAGCTGCAGGCAACACACCTCATGTGGAAATCTCAGTATTAGCACAGGGTGACACGGAGGCTATGTCCACATTTCTTTTGACACAGTCGACAACACGGGACAATAACACGGATGCTGCAGGAGCGTGCGTCTCCTCAGGCCTTCAGGTTAGGATGTAACCTGAGTGGCCAAGGTCAGAGAAGTTCAGACTGCAATTCTTCCTCATGGAACAGAGGAAATTCATTTAGATCTACATCGATGCGCCATTTAAAGGGGAACTAAGGGTCCCTTAAGCTCACCTGACGTGAAACGTGTGTATTAAGTCTAATATACAGATTAATCTTCATTCAGTGTGAGGATCTTTGGCTTTTTTTATGTCTTCTGTCATTTTACATTTTTGGGTTTTGGACTGTTGGCTGGATAAAGAGTCAGTCAACAGAATAATTCCTAATGATAAAAATAAATAGCTGCAGCCTGCTGGTCACTGCTGGGTGTAATGGCTGCTCACTTTGCTCGCATGAGTCAGTACTAATGCTCTGTTCTTCAAACTATGCACCACAAAAATCTTCACTGAATATGTATTGGACAATGAAGCCCACAGGATTATCTATACGAATGGTTTTGGAGTGGGACGTATAGGATGGGGTGACTCAGTCTGAGCCAACACCACTGCAGCACCCTATACCTCTGCTAGGCACTCTGCAAATACAGCATGAAATGCATATAAAGTCCTGCCAAAAAGTGCTGAGAAAGAGTCTGGCCCTGGACAACCATGCATGACAAATCCTTCTCTCACACCATCTGTTCCATTGTCCACAAGTAAAGATAAGTCTTGCATAGAGCACAAACAGTGAATACTTCCATGTGATAATGCCAAGCACTTGTGTTGGATACATTATAAAACATGAAGATTTCAAAAATCAAACAACTATTCAGCTGAAACTGGATGATCAATTATTAGCTGTACACGAGGAGGGAGATGGAGATGAGACGTGGAGAGCTTCTGCAAGCTCAGTGAAAACATATCAGATGGGTGTAAATCCACACACACCATGCAAAGCGACCTTTAGAAATACTCAGTGAGAACATGGAATATCAATTTTGGCATCTGACCTGCGCCGACCTTTAACGGTGGAGTTTTTGACAAAGGCCAGTTGATATCTTACAAGCCTGTATGAGGGAGGAAGCCCATGGGCTGAAAATGGGTCCAGTATAGGTATAGCGAGAAGCACTGTTGCATGACCAGTGGCTTATTAAACCAAGAAGAAAGAACACAGAATCAATATTTGATTAGAGTCATTTTTGATTTTTTCCGACATTTCCACTCTGCATTATATCGGACCGGCCTCCAAAGACTTCTTGAAAGAAATTAATATCGTGGATATCATGCATTTTTAAAGATGTGTGGAGAAAATAGAAGAACAGCCTGTCATCAAAGTGCATCTCTAATTGTGGCTGGGACATAAACAGGACAGCGGGGGCAATGTGCACACAGCTCTGCTTGTTGGTGTGTTGCACCGAGCTATTTTTCTCCAGCACTGCTGGCGCAGACCATTTATACAGCAGATCCATTAACATATAGGAGAGGGAATTCACACTCCAGCTGGAGTGGGCAGTGGGCTGAAGCCCCAGTCTGCTATCAATTAACAAGCACACTTAGTATGTGTCTGAGTCATGATCATCAAGAGACTCTGACAAATGCTGTGCATTTGCTCCAAACAAGCGTTGTCACAATAGCAAATCTTTAGCTGATTACTGGCCCTCGTATCACATCTGACGGTCTCCAGCAGCAACACTGCATGTAAACTGAAAGCAATAATATCCACTCACCACTAGCATCGACCTAATACTGTAACAAGCCAGTCATTTCTGTGCACGTGTACAAGGAATTAAGTACACATAAACACGATTATGAATTTTGCCCTGCAGTCACATCATTTAGGCATGGATTAGTATCCTGTTTTCACCACTGGAGGAATGATGTGCACACTTACTTAAGCTGATAAACTTAGATATGCTACACTCATTTTACCCCTGAACATGTTATCTTATCTTGTTATTCCGATGCTTTTTCATATCGGTAATGCATGTGCATATATAATAAGCATTCCTCTCAGTTCCTCTGAGACTTCTGCAC
Organism: Chaetodon auriga; assembly: GCF_051107435.1. NCBI lineage: Eukaryota > Metazoa > Chordata > Actinopteri > Chaetodontiformes > Chaetodontidae > Chaetodon > Chaetodon auriga. Next base: position 4,026,096 of record NC_135080.1, read on the forward strand.
GGTCAGAAGGTGTTAATCTTTTTGTTCTGGATCATTTTGCTCTGAACTGGTTTCTTGAAAAGACTGACAGAGAAATCACAGGAGTTACAGTGGAAGCAATTATGGCATGTAAACAAAAAGACAAGATTGATGCTAACATGTGGCAGTGATGCTACATGGGAACATAGAGCATTTCAGCATAAATGTTGGATTCTGGTCTTTGCCAAATTATCCCTTTTTCATGTGTGTTTTGATCATAAACCTCTATGAAATCCAGCGGTTCTCGGCAGAACTCCGAGACCAGGGCTGAACCATTTCCTAAACCACGACCACAGCCTATCTTTCCAAGGCGAGTAAGGCTCCATGTTCCACATACATATAACCGTTGGAATGCTCACCACATCTCAGGACCGTGTTCATATTCTGCTGCATGTGCTTTCCAGCTGTGATCGAGTATTGTCTTTCCCATCAGCCACCGAGCTTCACTATGTACAGCACTTTCTCACAGCTCGCTATGTTTCCATAAAGCATCTTTCAGTACATCAGGCTCTACACTATGTGGGATATTGTGAAATTCTGACATTATTTTTGATGGAGAACTTTAAAAGAACACATGACATAACACCACTTAAATGTCTGCACAGTTTGCAACTGGCCTTTCAAAAGAAAAGCAACTGACATGGAGACATAAGTAAAGAACCACAAAGCCACAGCAAGGGGAAAGGAACAGCCTGAAAGCTGAGTCGGGTGGTATGAGTTACTCCAGTCTCCACTGGTCGTTAGATGTCTAACAATGTGTATTGACACAGAGACCCAGGACACCAAAAACCTTTCGGTGCATTCTCAAAGATGTGCACGGGTAGAAAAACAGGGTAGGCGCTCCTACAAAGTGACTGGAAAGAGAAAGAATGGGAGCAGCAGTCAATCGTAGGAATCAAAAAATCACGGAATGACTCTGGGTTTCTCTAAGTTTCATCTGAAAACACCGCAGTGGGTGGGCTGTGGGCTCGGGGCGTAAAGAAACGTCAGGAAATGAACTGTTTTTCTTCGAAGTGTACCGCTGCTGTTGAAAATCAAGCATTCAACGTACTTAGCATAGTGTGGAATAAAACTAGCAGCGTGATCAACAGTCACTTGCTATGAATCTCAATATTTAAGATTAATACTAAGTAACATGCAGATAAAGTGCGGTGGAGGGAGCTGCCAGTGACTGCAGATAATTGTGCAGTTCAATGCAATTTCAGTGTGGCCAAATTGTAACTGTGTGACTTCTGTGTGACTGCTCCACTGACAGCTTGTGCTATTAACTGCAATCAAACCAGCACCGTAATTACCCTGCGTGTTTAAAGATATTCTGTGGTTAAACTTCACAGCATGCCAATTCGGACTCCAAATGCAGAGGGATGCACAGCGAAATGAGCCGTTAACAATGGAACGCGCTCTGGCTCCGACGGCTTTTATGAAACAAAGAAAAAAAAAAAAAGAATATCGCTGACAAATCCTGATAGTGCATTAGTATTGATCAGAGGCAGGGAAAGTGACGGAGGCAGTCATAGAGAGATCCTACGTCTCAATTAGGCCGTATTGAAATCTGTGTCAGTCACTCAACCAATGAAGAAATGTGCTGTTTTTTTGGGGGAAAAATCATCTGATTAGCATGCTGGGCTTGTGAACAGGCGAGGGATCACCTCCCATGATGCCAGCGTCTCTCTAAGTGATGGAATGGAAGTCAGGCCAAAGCTTTTTGTAGCCACAAACAAACTTTATCCCAGGTGAAATCACTCACCTGAACGCCTACATTCTGACATTAATAGGCTTTGAAATCTGCTGACAGGGTTTCGAGTACCGCTGTAGCTGGCTTCACAGACACTGGGGCCCGTCCGGTGGGAGCCCGGGCGAAATAGCTGCTGTACACTGCATGTCCAGGCTTTTTCCTCGGGGCTGCAGGAGTATTATTTGGAGCTCTTACCCTCACGTTGCCCTCCCTTATTGTGTCTATACTGTGGGCTGCTCATTGTTTGACAGGATTGACAAGCTCCCTGGCAGAGCTGATTAAAAGCTTTAAGGTCAGAGAAGTGGGACAGATATCGAGCGAACACCTGTCTCCTCGCTGTGAGCCAGTCCCCTACTGGGTGTGTCCTCCACTGGCGCAGGATCAATGGCTCCATTAAGACCCAACGTGGACTCCTTTTTTTCCCCTGACAGTGCTGCTTTGGCTTGCAAAGAACCTTTCACCTCGCTCTTCCTCTTTTCACTTCCCTCTGCTTCTCTTGTAGTCCTATCAAAAAGGCAAAGTGTTGTTCTCAGTGGGAGATGATCATATTGTTGTACAACTAAGGGCATCAGCTAGCTTTTGCTTTAGCTAAAATCCGGAATAAAACACGGAGCGACAGGCACACAGTGCAATGCATCTATTTTCTTCCTGCTTCAGACTTAATTTCATCATGGATTTCCACATCCTGGTAAAAATAACTTTGAAAGCCCGGCTGCCCACTGAAGATTTGCCAAAGGATTATAGATCATTAAAGAGATGTTTGAAGTTCACTTGAAGCCTCTCCAAATAAGTTACCCGAATCACAGAGTTTATGGTGTCTTGGCCACACGTTTTCTCTCTTGCTTGAACCGGTTTTCCTTTAAAAAAAAGAGGGTCTCACAAACTGCAACAGCTGGTCATGCTCTCTGGAGTCATAATCCAGAAATGGACATTTCAATTTACTCCAGCTAGAGCTTGGACGATAGTGAATTAAGATACCTGCCGCTGTGGATACCTTACCGATTTCATCCCTTCTGGTAGGCTTTGCACTCGCAGCTTCACAGAGGAGAAAATGTTCTTCTTTTGACATTGTATCTCACAATCATCTATAAAATGAAACCTAATACTATAGCTTTAGCCACGGGATAAGACTTCAAGGGATGGGTGACTTTCACCAAAAGATATCTCGAACCGTGTCCCACACAGCACTCATCGCTACTTTCATCTCCAGAGTGCCTCCATTTTCACAGCTTTCTGGATCCCTCCCCCACACAGTCACCTAGCTGGTCTGTCTTGATATGATTCAGTGGCTGAGCACAGAGGAGCATTGTGCTGCACTTTTTATCACATTAATATGGTTTGTAATCTTGTTGCTGTTTGCTGTGAGAAAATAAAGTAGCTGACTAAACTGACTTACATGTCAAAGAGACTGTTTTAATACACTGTCAAACAAGCACTATGAAGGTGTCATACTTGCTCATTTTCACATTTCTCATCTAACACTCTACATGGAGAAACTACTCTCTCTATTTTATGCCATAACTTAATTTTGTTGTTGTTTCACTAATGAGTGCAAAAAGCAGATGACAAAGAAACGTCACAGTTTAGGGTTAGGTATGAACTGGTTAATTGCTTATTATACCAAAACAACCAATCACAATGTAGAACACAAGTGCTTCACCACTCTGTGTTTCCACATTCAGATATTTGATGAAGATGTGGCACAACAGTAAGGTGAAAGAAGTGAGTTCACACTTCTCCATTAGTGTTTTCAAATAGGTGTGAAACTGGGTTTGCGGGAGGAAAGGGTGAAGGTGTTGGTGAGGTGTTAGGACACGTCTACATTTGCAGCTGCTCTCTGACCCTCTCTCGTGTGTGCAATTTTAACTTTCCGTCAGAAGAGTTGGTTTTCAAGCGAGGTCAGACAGACAGGAGGAAGATCTGGTGCAGGTCTACTGAGATCAAAAGCATGTAAAATCCATGGAGTTCACGTTTCAACACAACAGAACACATGTTGAAGATATTACAGGTGGAAATTTGGCTCAAGAACAACTGGATATGAAACCTCACTGCTTCTTTAATAGCATAATGTGCAGCATCATTTACAGCAACATGGCACTGAACTCCTGTGCTGATGTTAATCTTGTTTGCTTATTCTTCATTAAGATTTTTACTGATTAAAATCATAATTTTGTACATGTTTAGAAGAAAAGCGAGATACACAGTATGCTGGTACTGACACTCGGGTATTGAATATAGTGGTATATAGTGAGGTACAGTATCAAAAACCTTCAAATGATATCCAGCATCAGCACATTTAAGCACAAATGTTTTAGCATTTTATCCTCCTAAGAGCGGTTTCCTGGTCTGCCATATTGGATGATGCTCGAAGAAAAAAAGGTAAATTTGCAAAAAAAGAAGAAAATAATAATAATAATAATAATAATAATAAACCATGAAGTAATTTATCTTCTATTTGTCGTTAGTTGCAGCATCACAGTGCTTGTTGACTACCAGTGACAATTAGTCCAATGAGATGTAGATGGTTTCTCATTAGTTAAGAATCCCACCTTTTTCCTGCAGCCTGGATGCTTTTATAGACACCTCGGGAACACTTAGCTTCAGTCACAGTGGATTACATAGTGCACATATCTGTTGCCTGCCAATGACAGCAGCCTGGATGAAAATTCCTCATCTTGTCTGTGGCCTTCACAGATTGCCGGAGTAACCTGTGCTCCCACACTCACTCACCTGCTAGCCCGACCTCGCAAAGCCGGTACAAAATGTTTGAGCAGAAATAAGCTGAGCGCTGCTGTCTTGACAATTGACAAAACTGCATTTGTGCATTCAAAGCAGGAGAGGCCCGTACAGCAGTGCACACATAAGTGCTGTGAATGAATGGTGGAATAAGGCTCGACATATGGGCTAATGCAGGCCAGGGTAAAATAAAGGGCAGTGAGCTGTGACAGGTGGATTCCTTGTGGGCATAATCTTGTGTTTAATCTTGTTTAAAGTTATTTATAATTTTAGATTGGGTTGTGCATTAATCCGTCATGCATATCGATGCAGTAATTACAGCCAGTATTATTTTCAGAATGATGGATATGTTTAGGATGAGAAAAGAAAACAGGACAAACAGTCACATTAATCATTTTATCTTTGGGTAGACGAAAGCGATTTTGTGACAGCTACGCGGATACTTAGAACAGCTATAAACGTCCAATAAGATGCAATAAAGTATAGGACAACAGGATGGGACAGCTGGCCTCTTATCAGCTCTTTGTCAAAACTACGCACACCCACTGTAACCACTTCAACATTCTGACAAAGTACTACATGTGAAAAGGATTTCTCTTCACTGTTAATACAAATATGGCTATGTTTTACACAAAGGCTTGTATTAAAAGAACCCTTTAATAATCTGGAAATAATTCATGCTAACCTGTCACACACTGTCACTGTCTTGGAATAAAACCTAAGAAATGACTGACTGATAAAGGCCAGTGGTGGGCTGAGGGATTTCCACTGAGACAGAGCTCTTAAAGCTGCTTTTATCTGCTCCAGCTCGGCTGCAACGTATGCTCACATGCTGTACAGTGACACAGCCGACCCCTCATACATAATAGATGTGTTGGTGTCCACGGAGCTGCAAATAGGCTAAAGCGTGGTGCAGGGCAGAGACAATAACAGACATTTTTGCCAATGTTTTATCAGATTTGAATTCTTGATCCTACTCAGCAGCCTTCGCCGTGACGCACGCTGTTTACATTCACCACAAAGATGTAACATGACCTGTATTTTGGGCTGGCCAACATTTGAAACAGAATGACTGCTAATGTTGTATCTGATTGGTTTAAATTGTTTCTCACTTATTAATGTGAATTCAACTGTGGCTTACGTGCATTTTTGTGAAAGCTGTACATTTAAACTGATGCAAAGAGCACATTTCTGAACAATGTATGCAATTTATAAACTGTGACTTCACACATGAGCCACTGAGAGTCTTCAGAACAAGAGCAGTTTATTAATATGTCATCTTATTGCTGCTAATGAAGGTGGATGAACCAACAAACTAGCATTAATAGCATGTGCATTTAGATTTAACTGCACATTTTTTTCTTATTCCAGCAATGATCAAAGACGTTAGTTTCCTGGGAGGTGGGAACATCGATGGTGTGCAGCAATTAACACTGTATTGTATTCCTATTCCCCAAACAGTTAGTTATTTAGCAATTATCATGCTCACTATAATTTAACTATACTTTTGAAATGCAATTTACTTTATGAATACAAATGCTTCAGCCCTTTTTTTAATCCTGTTGTTCTGGGGAGAGGAAAAAAAACATGAATAAAAAAACTGTTTAATATTTATACATCCATTTTCTAGCTACGAGCAGATCTCGCTCGGCTGCACTAAAATGAAACTTGTTGTGACCTAGTTAGAAGAACGCCACAATGCCGTGCCCGCCCTCTACCCGTCAGACTAGCCAAGCAGAAACAGCCATATCGAGCATTTTGCACAGGGGTCCTTATCGACAGTTTGTTAGCAGGACGCGGGGCAGCCAGGTCTGTGTCCTACTCCTTGGCTGATTAGGTGGGTGAAGGACAGAGCCTGGCTGCTCCGGCTCGGCGTTGCAGGAGGCTGAGGCGACCGCGCTTTGTTAATGTGCTGCCACTCCCCTGCAGGGTGAGCAGGCCTGGACAGGCTGAGGTGACGCTCCCCTCTTTCCCACAGCTCAGCCAGCTTGACTTAGCTTGGCTGATGAACTGTGACGGGACACAACTCCAAGGTTGTTTGTGCTGCTTTTTTTTTTTTAACCAGCCAAGCCAGTCAGAGCAGGAGTGTGAAACATTGTTGAACTCCGCTGATGGCTCTCAACCTTCATATCAGCTGGCTCGGCTGCACCCGTGACACACTCCAGTGAACACCTGAAGGATCCCCACTGTCAGGATGTAAGAGTTGCAGGCCGAACAGCCAGCTGCTTGTGTTTCGATACAAAAAGAGGAGCACAAACAACGTCACAAACCTGCCCGGACACGATTTACCTTGCACAACTTAAAATGAGTCAGTCCTGTGATTGCAGACAGCAGAGCACTCAAACTCCAGGGAACTCGCTTCACAAGTCAGTCTAAACAAAGGCTTCTGAGCAAGTGTGTGCGTGTGTGTGTGTGTGTATGTGTGTGTGTGTGTGTGTGTGAAGAGACTGCAATTCTTTCAAAATTATTCAGATCACTTCTATAAGGCCATTTCTGCCTCAGCTAGAGAGCATATCACCACCATTTACAGGTCTCAAAGCACACTGTAGCACTTTGCGCTGGTAGTTTTGTGATAATTCTCCCCTTACAACAGAGAGGCGTCACAAAAGGACCCGTGTGCCGGGAAAGTTGTTATTTTGTGCTTCTCTTTCATCTCTGCAAGTCAGAAATATACAGTACCTCATGTTACTGTACTTCAAGATCTCCTTCACATTTGCTGAAATAGAATCCAACAGCACCATAACTGCTCATCCTGCTGGGGTCACTGAGGGCCTGCTACAAAAGCAATCAGTGAGGCCAATGCACATTTTCACAGGAGGCTTGAAAATCCCATAGCTGGAGAAGCAGCCAAACCCTCTGCATGCTTCTTATACAAAGGACCTTCTTAAAATGGAATGATGAATTGCCACAAGATGAATTCTTGTTCATGTGAAGGCATGAAGAACATATTTCTGTCTGTCAAACACGCTGTTGGGAGCTGCCTCGTGAAAAGTAAACACAAACGACTCCCTTTGCCTTCTCGCTTTTCAAATTTTATAGAAATAACACATCAGGTAGTCACATCCAACACCTCATTCACACCCACCGTGTTATTACTGCAATCAAACACAACAGGAAAACTGCAAAAAGACAACCACCGAGACGGTTTCAAAACTGCATCCATTCCCAGTCTTTAAGTAGCCGGTGTCCAAGGGGAATTTGCTGGAGGCGAGCTGTTTGGATTCTCACATTCAAGTTCAGCCGACAATTCCAGGCAATCCAGGTGATTACAAGAGACGGGTATTCATGTTGGAAGAGCGAGAGAAAGGTGAAGAACTAACATTATCACTCTGTCAACTCAAAACACAGACGACTACAAATTTCTCCATGATGGTAGGTTGTTAAACTCCAACCAGGCAGACAGACAGTAAGAAAATCACAAAGCAATGCAATTATGTCGCAATCTACCATTTTACTGTATAATCGTTCTTCCAGCTTAGTGTTTCATCCCTCAGAGTTACCGTTAACCCCTCTCCAAACACTCCGTGACAGGTCTCTACTGGCCTTCTACATCCACCGAACAAGAGTCGGAGTTCCTTTAAGTTTCCTAAAGTTTTTTTTTTTTTTTATTTGTTAAGAGCTAATTTAGCAGACTCAGCACGTGTGGCTGCCAGGGGATTACTAGTCTAGATGTGCACTGTTTGTTGGTTTCACTACATAAACCAATTACAGAATGAGACACCATGAGAGAATTAAAAGTTTGATTAGCCTTTGGGTGGATGGCAGTATAATTGGATTGGATAACAGACGGACGACTGCTATCTGTGTACAAAAAGGAGACTATGCATTTGTGTGATAATGCCAGTGTCTGGTAACAGTGAAGAGGCGGTAAAGGAATCATCTGTGAAATGTTGAAATACATTTAAGTTCTTTGACTGACTGGTCAGATGCCAAAGTTCAATATACTGTAAGCCCATTTAGCCGTTGAGCTTGTTAAAGCGGGACTATGGCGAAGCTGTCACCTGTCCCCTCTGGTCGCCAATGTTAGCAAACAGTCCTCAGGTCAGCTTGCAGACTTTATGACTTTCTTCTCTACCTGTGCTGCTGTTACACTGCATTTTACTGTTATGGTTATTCTGTAATTGTCACCTGTGGCTACAGTGGTCATCATTCAACAAAAGTTACAGCCTGGCTTAAACACTGGGTGTCGCTCCTGTTGAATCCTCGAGTACACAAGAGTCAGTGTTGTCTACAAGACGAGGACTAATCTGCAAACGCACTGCAAAGTGCAACAGAAAGCATTAACTGTCATTCGCTTTCATTTGAATCTGGATTCCCTTTGCCTTGTAAATGTGAGCTGCTGTGTGCCGTGTTCTGCTTGTGGCTGGAAAATACAACAGTGTCCTTTTATTTTTTCTTGACTGTTGCACTGCGCTGATGCCCAGGCTGTAACACAACAGCCAATCATTTAAGAAGAGCTGGAGAAAGTCGGTAATTTTTCAAAGCTATGATTTGCAGTTTGCAGCATGATGAAAATAGTGCACGTCTGATAAATGAGATCAATGTGTCATCATTAAAAAAGAGCACTGCCAACGAGACTGCATCACTAAAAACATTTCAGTTACTTGGGGCATGAACACACACAGCACTGGATGCATTTATTTTGAAAAGTCGCCTATTCCCTCAATGTACAGGATCACATTTCTCACAGCTTCCAAATGCCAGCGGGATAAATGAACTCACAGGAGTAAAACTTCTCACTCACACAGTATGAAAGCCTTCTGTATTAAAGGATCTACAGATTATTACAATGCCAAAATAATTATGGCATTTTAATCAACCGGGCCTCGTTCTGTCCCAAAGTGCCGGGATTCCTGAGTGTGTGTGATGTACGAGAGTGTGGGACATCCAGTGCAACAATGAGCTCAGTTTGGCTCAATACATGTCACTATAAGTAATAACAATTCTAAAACTGTGCCATGAATTATATAAAGCTGCAGTATTTGGCACTCACCCTGCATCTGAGGCAACAATTTGACACAGACTGAGCTGACGTTTCTATTTCAGCCACGCTGACGGTTAAAGGAATCAGACACGAAGCTGTCGCGCACGAGCCTGACACTTCAGCTCCTGTCCGTATTTCCTCCTTATCATAGCAGCATGCCATGAACTGAGAAATGATTATTATTTCTAGTCTTTCCTGCAGAAGTGTTGCAATTTGTCTCTGAAGATCTAACAGAGATGCCCTTGAACCAGCCGCTATCTAAAATATCAGCACATTAATCCAGACTTTTCAAGAACACAGAGGGTTCAGACTACAGACGTGCTCTCAATGCTGCTGCACTTCATTCAGAGATGAGTTGAATATTTTACATGCAGTTCATGGTTCAGAGAAAGAGTCATTTAGATTCAAACACCTACAGACAGGATTAAAGTTGGGAAAAATAAGGTTTGAGTCTATTTAGAATTCATTGACCTGACACACACTCTGCACGCTGGCCTGCTCCTAAACCTCGAGCTGCTAATGAATAAAAACAACGGCAGGGATACATTTAAATCTCATCTTGTCTAAATATTCAATAGGTTCAACGCTGTGAGAGCATGAATAAACTAGCGGTTCAGCATTATTGAGTGGTGAGGTGTGTGTGTGGGCGTGTGTGTGTGTGCCCTCTCGATGAGACAACACCGTCCTTGCCTGACCTTGCCGAGGCGATCACCCTGAGATTTGGCTCTGACGTGTTTACACTGACTATACGCTCTGTATGGTTCACAGAGTCGTGTAGCAGATCCTCTGAGGGGGCGCTGACAGGAAACCCAGCGCACACAGAAACAGAGAAAACACAGACAAAAAGGCCATCTGCACGGGCGAAAACCCTCCGTTTCCTTTCCAATACCTCACTGAGATCTTTGTCTTACTTTTCACTCACACTTCCCAAAGCCCGTCACATCCAAGGGTAAGAGTAGCCCATTACCACCAGAGCACAGGGATGGCACAGTGAAAGACGGCAGGGGAGTTTTATTAGAAGGCACAGAGACGCAAAAATAGACAAACAGTGGGATGAGAAAGACGGAGTTGAGCACTTTCATTCCTCAGAGATTCGCTTTTATCAGACATTGCTTCTATTTGCTGCGTCTCCATTGTCTCCTTTTATGTGTTTAGCAAGATACTGCGCTCTACCTTGTGAATGTGCGACGCCCACACTGTAACACAATAAAGTTCCTGATGAAGGAAATCATGTTTGGCAAAGAGAAAGTGTGAGAGATTACTGTACTTGTACACGGTTGTTTCAAAGAGGCTTCACAGGCGGTTTACTCCGAAAATTGGGATTGTTTGCCGTCGCTAAGAAAGAATTTCATTTATTTCGCTGTGTTTTGATTTTAATTTTGCTATTGAAAGTGATGGTTAGAGGGAAAGAAGTCACAAAAAGCGACCACAGCCCGACACTAAGTGCATTTTAGGACAGTGCTGCAGTTTTCCCCTGGCAGTTCCCTAAAAGCACCCAGAGACCATGTTCCAGCGCTTCCACGATTCCTGACACCTAAAAGGTCAACCAAGGTAAATTTTTCATGAAGAGGAGACATAAGCTCCTCACCGGCTCCTTTTATGAAATCTGGAAGTACCACACCGGTGAGAGAGGAGAACCAGGAGGGAGACAGGAAGGGACAGAGAGCAGAGAGACAGCCGGGGTGAGGGGGGGAGGCCTGTTTTCCCCTGTGCAGCGAGGGAGGGGGGACCAAGCGTGTAGTGCATCAAATTTTCATACGCGCATCAGTGCACAGCTTAGAAATGCATTATGGAACCAAAGCAGCAGAAAATATCCTTGAGGAACAGCTGAATAAAAATGTGCTTATTTATAGACCACGATGAGAACACAGTTGAATGATTTAATCAAGCTAATTAAGGGACAGTGAAGGGCCATCAAGCAAAATACGTATTTATATTGTAATATGTGTGCAATTATTCTGGAATGTGGCACATTATACCCCCGTCTGCACCTACATTTCATTCACTTCTATTCACGCCTTAACAGTTAATGAGCAAATGAAAAGTCAACACGCTCTCCAGCTAAAGCGCAGGTTTTAGCGAGAGTCTCACTCCGGTGTTGTGTTGTCGTATTGTTGTTTTATACATCTATGTTGAGTAAACAGGAGCTGGAATGCCTCCACAGAGATCGCTGCCACAGCGCTCACACAAACCAACATGTCAGGGCTGGGAGTGTTGTTGATTGTAAACGCCGCCTGTATTTACAGCCGTGCATGTGTGGTCCTGGGTTTGTTGTTCAGAGTTCATGATAGAAAAATATGATTAAGACACACTTTACGTGGCAAAGGCATGTAACCGTAACTGTACTCAGCTCCTGTGTGTGAAAGCAATCGCTTTGGTTTTCACACACAGGTCACCATTACGGAAGAGTTCGTGCCACGAAGCCACGATGCTCGCATGTTATTAGACATCTGGCACACAAGACTACACACGCAGCTTCTGTATAATGCACGAGGTGAGTTTACTGCTGCATAGTTCACAGAAGTCTCGTTCTCTGGAGTCAAACCGACCGAGAACAACGTCATCTCGCTCTCTCTGACAGTCCCGACTGCTTTTATTTACACTTGTTGCAGAAATGTTTCGACGCACCAGATGGACAGGTTTCCAGAGCAACTTTGACAAAAACATGAATCCTTTTCAAATGAAAAAATAAAAATAAAAAAACTGAGTTGAAAATGCATGCGGTGAAAGGAGCAGACTAGAAATGTAAAATAAATATGTAGAAGGTTAAAGTGACGTTTGACGGGCGTTTGTCAGCCGTTCTGACAAGGCTGTCTCTATCAAGCTCCAGCAAAGACAGGCTCGTTGAAACATTGATTCTGGGTCCTACAAAATACATGCATCACACACAAAACAAAGCCGACACGTTAACCTGGCAGAGCGTTTCCAGACAGCGGCGCACGCCTGACTGAGTGAGGAGGGATGAAAGTTCTGCCTGAGAAATGAGGAGTCTCTGTGTTGTACTTGGGTCTTGCTCGGCAGCGCACCTGGTTTCCAGCCTTGGCACCCGCTTCACAGATGCAGTTAGCAGATGTGCCATTGAGAAGAAATAGCGCTCTGTAATGTGGGCGTAAAAAGAAATGAGTAAACAGCCCACAGGATTACAATATTCACCGACATAAAACAAGTTTATTAAAATGTAGGCAGGCTGCTAAATAATTTTGTGCAATAAAGTGTGTGAACAAGGCGCGCTCAATGCAAAAACAACAAGGGAGCAAGTCCACTTATTATTTTTTTTCCTCTCGCCTTGTTCAATAACTCAGACACGGCAGCCTTTGGTTTACTGCCGGTCAATAAAGCTATACACCAAGGGCTTCTTGACAGAGGGAGAGACTATGGAGCTGAGAACTTACAGTATAGAAAATATAATGCATCAAATGTAAATAGTTTCTATTCAGGTCAATAAATTTGAAATAAAAAAAAAAAAACCTGGACTATGAATGAGACATGGGAGAGCAGTGCAGACCGAACAGCAGCAGATGGAGAGGGCTGCCTGGTGTGATAAGGCTGTTTCATGGTCTGTAGTGTGAAATTGTGATATTTAAAAACGGGAAGGTAACGGTGTCAGAACCGTCCTCGCTTTCAAAAGCTGCACGTTTTTCAAAGTGAAACTGCCATTAAGCACAAAATTGAAAGGTGTAAGTTGCACGTTCGAGCTCTGTGAAAGTTGTATCTTGATCATCGCTGAGTAAGACGCGTCCACGCCTTTCAGGCTTAAAGCAACATTCACGAGGGACATAAAAAAAATAATAACAGCATGATTAAACTGGGTTTTACAAAATACATGTTTAATCGTGACATGAAAAAAAATCCTTCTTCAACCCATCGAAGCTGAAGGACGCTCATTGTGTTTTCTTGCCACACTGTCCAAATGAATGTCCCAGGTTCAGGAAGATATCAGCAGTGCGACTGGATATAATGAAGTGAATAAATGTGTTCATGTTGCCTTTGGCTCCACTTCAACTGTTCTATTAAACTGCAGTCATTCGTCCCTGATCCTCTTGCTCCCATATTAAGACATGTTTGTTCACAGCAGTCAGTTTGGCACCACTGCAGGCTGCAGGAAGGAATCCTGCAATTTTAATTGGTGTCATGTAATGTATGTAAGATATAAAATTACATGTTTATGTCTTTCTCCTTAAGTCAGGTAAACGGGTAATGCCTCTTGTATAATCAAAGCTGCACAGCAAACTTTGTCAGATGACTGATTCAAATGAGAGGAAATAAGAGGACACTCAGAAATTCACAATGATATGAATAAAGTAAGAACCGTTTCCGTCAGAACATATTTCAAGTTTAATGGGGTGAATTTAGTTACATATAACTGTCATTTCTACCGCATTTCATCCCCTATATGCAGTGTGAAGCACACATTTAGATGCAGACACTGAAATGTGCTGCCTGCACTTTAAATCAAATTTTCAAATGAGCTCGTCCTGTTCAGGTACTTCTGTTCCATAATATTTATCTTTTTTGTTCCCGTTGACATTTTCCACCAGGGGTGATCTTAAGGACATTCAGCAGACTTACTATTCAGAGCGGCTCATGCCTGCATGCATGGCAGACGCATCACTACCCCCCCCCCGACACATTTGTGACCCTATTTAGCAATGGCAGGGTCCACTTGTGCAAACTCGACCATGCTAATCCTCAACCTTTGCAGTGTCTATATAACACACTCGATTCACTTCTCCCAAACTCAAACACAAATCCCTAATGGAAGTACACACTATACAAACACTCCCTCTTTCACAAACATACACACACCAGTCCAAACCACCTGAGGGTGAGTTTAACGGCTTTTCTAGATTACGACTCTCATCCACAGACCGGTTGAGCAGCTCCGTCCACAGCTGATGTCACCCCTGCTGCTTCCTTCTTCTTTTTTTTTTTTTTTTTTTCGGTTTGGCGCAGACGTGTGGGCGAGCCGGGTGTGGCCACCTCTGCCGCAGCTTACTCTCTGGCCAGAGTCACATATAATTTCTACACATTTCACTCACCACAACATGGCCAATATGAGACGCTGGAAACCCCAGCGAGCTGTGCTGCCAGCCAGCCAAACACGCTTCAGTCTCTGCTTTGTGCAAACAAGCTTCCAGCTTTGACAGCCACTCAGTGCCCATCCCCTGCCATTATCCATGAGGAGCAGCGAGTCTGAAAGGCTATGAAAATGCTCTAACCACACATGAAATCCCAACATCTGTACCAAGGACACTGCGCCTCTGGAGGAAAACAGCTCAGGCAATAATAAGCCTCACTATGGAGGAAGCACCTTCCTCTTCCCTCACTCACCCATCTGTTTGGTCTTTTTTATGCCAAACAAATGGCTTTACTACATGTTTTCTTAGGGCCTCCACAAGGTGACAGCTTTGTTGGATCCCACCTTATTCCTTCAATATCTGCGAGCTGACCAATGTCAAGCTCTGTGTAAACGTTCAGGAATATCAGGAGTGATTCATGGGAGGAATATTCACATGGCAACAGCTGAACAACAGGCCTATTCAGTGGGCAGAGCCTCTGGTATTATGAGTAATTGTTTCAACGGTGGCTAAGAGACAGTTGGTTTGGCGTTGTAGGTGCAGGCAGGGACTTGTCCTTCCTGTCACAGCTCAAACCTGAACTTCCAGGAGATGAATGCGGGAGGGTGCAGAGAATGCAGAGCTGTCATCTGATAAGTGCATATTGTGATTATTTATTTAAAACCCCCAGTGACACTTTGGCTGCACAGCATTCTTAAGGGGGAAGGGCAAACAAAGAAACAAGGGGAAGAATACCTGAGAGACTGCTGGGGAAAATGTTCAGATCTCCCTATAGCAGCAAATTCACTCAGAGGTGGTGACATTACAATCCCCTTTAACTCGGAGCCTCTGCTACACGTACAGAAATCTCCCAATTTATCTGTGCTGCTTTCATGTGATCCGTGATGGTTTGTGTCTTCTAATTGGTTCGCTAACAGGGACGCCACCGAGCCAACCAAGACGTATTCCTCAACCCAACCTAGTGCTGAACTAGCAGTGTTCCACTTCGGTCCCATGGTGCATCCTTATTTCTGCAACGCCTGCTTATTGCATGACTCCTTGTTAATAGACATCACATGAATAAAACATCGGAGATTTAAGCATTTATCAAACTTACACACAAGCAACACAGTCAGGCTGAAATATGTGAGCAGACAACACAAGTCTGCTTTTTGTATCATGAGGTTTTTGTTAGTGCTGAAGGTATTAATCAATTGACAGAAAATCACTTGGCCACTTATTGCAAAAATTGCTGACAACGTCATCAATAATGAAAATTGCCCGTTGTTGCAGCCCTTTTTTCCTTCAACTACACTCAATTCAGAAGTTAACATATAACAAAATGACTGCCCAAGAGACTCACTAGGGTGCCTTGTTAATACTAAAGTATATAAACAAGCCAAATTACTTGCACATGAGTATTTCTGCACAGATTTTACACAATCCGGAACCCTGCCAGCTCTTATTAAGACTCCTTTAAAGTCTGATGCACAGCGTTAGCATACCGCCTATCCTGAGCGTCATTTTTGTGATGTTCACTCCACACATTCAAAACATGACATTTAAAGCATCCATAATAAATCCCCAAGTTCGGATGTCCTGCGCTTTACCCCACTGAGATGCTTTGTGTCAACACAAAAGGTCTCCTCCTCTCCGCTGTCACCAATCAGGTTTGGCCGAGTGTCTTGCGAAAGCATCAACACCGTATCTGCCGTCAACACAAATTAGAGCTTAATTACTACAGAAATACCCATTCACTATTGTTTCCCTCCTGAGTGCTCCCCTGCGCCTAACCATCTGCATTACTTCAATAATATTTACCATGTTATACTGAGCAGCGTCACTTTCCCACAATGCCCCGCCGTAATAAGCCCAGAACCCAAAAGCATGCTGTGTGAGGATAATTTCCCCCTCGTCCATCCCAGTTTATTGTTTCATATACTGTACAGTGCTACTCCTCCTCTGGGCAAATGTCCTCCTTTTTTTTACTTCCCGTGGCCTCCACAATCCCATCATAATGCTTTGCCAACACTTCTGTGTTCCATTAGCGTCTGGCATTCCTCCACTAATTGCATGAAACTAGGTCTGCAACCTCTTTTACACCCAATCAGCGGGGGGCAGAAGGGTTCCCTCTCTTGATTATATGCCACAGGAGCAGGGTAACAGCGTCGGCGTAGGCTAGACGAGCAGCTCAGGTGGATGTTGGGAGCTCGGGCTCCTCTTACCTTGCCGTGTCACTCCGTTTGTCGTCACCGCCAGGAGTAAAAGGGGATGGGGGGCTTGGAGGGGAGGATGGTGACGAAGCCAATTATTTTCACCTATCTTCTGCTCCCTGCCAGCAGACATGTAATCTTAAACGGTCTCAGTGATCCCTGGGCAGGCTTTGAGCCCTTGGAGAATATGGTTTCACAGATGAAGCTGTCACAGGAAACAGCTTGCGTTCGGCAGGCTTTTCAGACGCTTCTCACCTGTCGCTTATTAGACCGTCAAGACAGGAATTTACAAAATCTGCATTTCCTGAGACAAAAAAAACTAGACTGTTAGCATTTTGTCTGAGGACACCTGTGTAATCACCAATAGTTTTGTTCGTAAAAGAAAATGTACTGCCTGCTCGGGCCTTTCTTATGCAAACGAGGAAGTGTGCTGTGGCATATGAAAAAATGATGGCAGCAGTGAGCTCTCAGGGAGAGAGCAGGGTGAAATTTCAGCTCTGCAACTAAGAATGGCAAGTTGTAGAGAAGGCTGCTGTTACAGTAGCATCAGGTGCTGCAGACCGACAAAAGGCTGGACCACAAAGTCTCCCTGGGTTATTACTATAAATAAACGACAGAAGGCCGGACGAACAAAACTGTTAACGTCTACCCCAAGGAGGAAACTGAGCCCTCTTTTGATGAGTCAGCCTTCCCTGCAGTGAGAAGGGATATGAACGCCGTTTGGTTTGGTTTCTCAACATTTCTGTAGCAAGTTCACATCATGGCAGGACCTGTAGCATCCACGTCCCCAGTGCATTATCCCTATCATGCACAAAGTTGCACAGAAGTGGCTAATGCTGAAGTAAATGTCAGGCATTTAGGCTACTAAAAGCTAAAGCTGACACTTGCAATTCCTGCACTTCTCTGAGAGATACTGAGGCTTTTTCCTAGATAGCGAATCGCTGGGCTGCACACTAAATCCATATCTTTCCTAATGGCAAGTGTGAAGTACCCTTTTGAGGAGAAATGTAGCTGTGTCATACCCTAAGTTGGTCTCTGGAATGCTGCCATTAAATAGAAAGCTTTTTTTTGTCTGATACTCCACCAACCCATTCAAAACGAAAAACTGGAAATGAGTCCTTCTATCTGTGCAGAGTTAAAACAACCTGTTTTGTGAATGCGGACCCTCCCTTCCTCATGGTGTCCCTTTAACCCTTTGGATAATGACTGCTTTACAAGCCACCGGTGTGTCCACGTTGTCTATTTGGGACTCCAGCTTCAAAAGCCCAGTGCCACTCCTTTATGAATAGCTTTTGGGGCCGTGAACAATAAAAGTGGGCACTCCATGACTGCAGCAATAAACAGGACATTTCATTTTAATCATCTCCCCTGTCATCCAAAGGAAGGTCAGTTCCCAGAAAAACAATTCCATTACTTTCAATCAAGGGCACAAGACAAGTTGTTTTCTGTGTTTTAATCGTGGTTCGCTCAAAGATGTTTCTGTTACAGTTCTTCAAGTCGAAGGTGTGACTTAATTGTTGGTTGTAAAGGAGATGTGGGAGTGAAGTGGGTAAGTCCCAGTACACAAGGTTTTGTGTAGAAGTTGTAATTTACATCATAGCAGCTTGATTTAAGTAAATAAAGGTCAAAAAACGACCTGACCGAGCTTTACCCCACGAGGCTGCACAGTCCTTCACATCGATTTTCATTCAAACAAGGGCAGAAGTTCACCTCTGTTAAAAAATATCAACTTAAAGAGTTTAAAAATGGTGTTCAGAAATTCAAATCCCTGAAATTCAAACCTGGATTCTGGACCAAAAATGATTGAAAAGGGTTCTTCTTCGCCTGTAGTCTAACCTTGAATTAAACTTGGAATCTGTAAAAGCTGAAGGTTTCAGATATCCTGCTAACAAACAGCCCAAAGAGCACAAACATGAGTAACAACCAACTTACTCATGTACATGTATCAACACGCTGCTTCCAGGTGGACAATCAGTCACCTGTGAGTGTGTAACACAGCGTGTCCTTTGCTTTCATCTTTATCCTCATCACTGTTGAGTTCAAAGAGGCACATCCTCACAGAGCCACCTCACGTCTATAAATACCCTCCATATAAATATTTCATTTATTTCACTAGAGGCAAATTAAGGCAAGCTTTCCCTCTCGCTAATGGATCCTACACAATGAGACTTACTGGACATCAAAGTTGCATAGAAAGAGCTTTGAAATGAGGCCATTAATATAATTCTTCTCTTTCTGCTGCTGGACACATATTTGCAACTCATTGTGATTGTAAATTTGTTCATTTTTGGTTCTCTATTCGTGTCCAGAAAGTAAACTTGTAATACATTTTGCAGACACGGAAGCCAGCGTCACATGAAAACTACAGTCAAAAATGACATTATAGGAGACAATAAAGCTTTTACAAGAGACTAATCCTGTGAGATTACCGCCCTCAGCTGATACAGTAACTGCACATGCACAAACACAACTGATGCAAATCCAAAACTAGCCTTGACACACCTGAGCAAGAAAGACAACTTTGCAAATGGCAAGACTGTGTAATCTGACGACAGCGCTGATGCCTCCATATCCCAACAACAGATATGACTGCAGATATGGATGTAATTTATATTCAGCATTTTAACAAAGGGGTTCATAACAGCAGTTCTCCTCCAAGGCATTAGAGAAAATGGATACAAGGTAAACTGAAACACCATCATGAATATTATCATTACATTTACTCTTCAGGCATTTGGCAAACGCTCTAATCCAGGGTGAGTACAATAAGAGGACAGACAATGGTTCAGCTTTTAGCTCTAGGACACTTTAACAGGACACACGGCTGATATTACATCGCAGATAAGTTGTAGCGGAACGTGTCGAGTTAATGGTTCGACTCAAAACTCCCAAAGAACTTAAATATTTTCAATCTGAAATGAAATTTGTCCCCGGTTCAATTTTAAGCGCACACAAAGGCAGAGAAACCACAGAGAGCTTCAAAGTTCTTTTCAATGTGCAGTCACATCATTTCAGCGGGGAAAAAAAGTGTTTCCTATCGAGGGAAATTACAAACATCAAAACCAGGCCAAAGAGGTGTCGAGAGCTGTGCTGTAATCTGATTTTGGGTTGGGCCTTTAAGTCACGTCAAGCCTCCCCTCTATGGAAAACAGCCCTGTCAGGACCTGCGTGGTGGGCCCCCTCTTTGTGTCACTGTCATTTAGCATCTGTGCTGGCATGTCAAATAGAATGCCACCCTCGCACTGGCTGCTAGCCCCCGTATGAGACAGGATGCTGAACAAAGGCCTCAGGATGATAGATGATGTTATACAACGGCCACTGTTTTTGTCACTGAACGGGGGCCCTCTCCCTGACATCTATTGATGGATATGATTCTGAAAATTTGTCAGTGCGTGAGATGAAGCCATCAGAGGAAGCAGAGAGGCAGGCGAAGGGAATGAAAATGAGAACCTGACAATATCAGTAAACAGTTAAGGGACCCAGGTTAAAGTAGCTTAATAATCTGTGACATTTCCATTTATGTAAATGTATGTTTTGCTATTTTTTATTAAGATGTTAATACAAAAGCAATCACGTTACTCCTGGGAAAACCCTCTGCGGCATTCAGTGAAGTGACGCACTACAGTTTGTCGAAAATAACTGAGGGGTTAGGATGAGACGCACTGTGACTGAGCAGACCAAGAGACGCCAGTGGCCAAACAGATCAACAAAATCAACAGAAAATCCAAGGAAGCAGACGCCACAGAGCTGGACAGGCTGTTAGCTCGCAGAGGGAGCTGTCGCAAACGCAGTGAAAACTCATGATCATCTTGCAGAGATGGAGATGCTGAGAAAAGGGAGCACTTTTAACACCGTTCACTAACACCTTCTCATCAGCGCCGCCTTCCCCCCCACCCGACATATGTATTTCCGGGTGCTGAACATTAAACTCCTGTGTCTTCTCTGTGAGCTTCAGCACCCAGAGGGTTCATGTGTGAGTCACGGCCGCTGGCTGGCTTGATACACAATGACAGACCAGGCCTTGGGCAGACAGAACAAATGCCATCACGCCACACTCGGCTCACAGCACTGCAGCACAAAACACAGCCATTAGCTATCTAAATGGGCAGCTGTGTCTTAGGAGACGCACTGAAAAGAGGGAATTGGCATTTTACCACACAAATACATCACTGGGAACCGAGAGAAACGATAAGCATATAACAGACTTAACAAGAATTTAGCAGCAACACTGGCTTGGAAAATTCCACATTGTGTTTTGTGACAATACAAGGCCAGGAGACAACCTTGATGTTCCTTAGTAGGTATCAACCTCTTTCTCAAATGGGCTGAACAAGCCAAAACGAGTCGTTTACGAATTCCTTTTTAAAGGAATAAGTTCTTTATCCTGCTTCTCACAAATGCAAAGTCGATAGGCTGCCACGAGCCAGCATCTCACAAAATCTCACTGGCTCACAGATACCAACTCTGGCCAACTCAATGCAATCTGTCACAAGCAATTCCATCTGAGTTACAATGTAAATGTTACAAGTCAGCGAGGGAGAAGGAAGAACTGTTTTCTCTTGCAAAAATGTTTTCTGTGCAGCCCCGGTGTATTGCATAACAATCTAAGGAAGGTGGAATGAACACATGCTGCTTCGCTGTGTGAAATCAAATGTCATGAAGTTTCAGCAGAAAACATAATCACCAGAAACCTTTGACACAAAGTAATAACAGATATCTGAAACAAGTTCTGGGATTCTTCTCGGGCTGAACTCTTATTTCGCTGTTGTCAACTTGCTCAACACTGTGCAGCTTCAGTCAAAACCAAAATGAAATCTATTTGAAGGGTTCTGTGGCCACTGTAATGCTTTACTTTCCATCGATCAAATTCTTGTCTCTTTAAAAAAAAAAACACCATTGAGAGCTTCCTTCCCTCCTTCCTGCTCATTCTGCATGACCTGCATGTAAACTTGACATACAAGCAACAAGAAAATCCATCAGGCTCAGGATCTGCAATAGATCCTTTTTTTATTGCGTGCTCACAAACACACACTGCGTTCGCAGTGAAAGGCAGGGGTCAAGGAGCAGCAACGCAAGGAAGCCAAGTGTACTTTGAGTGTGACACACCTGGCAACAGCGCGACAGACCTCTAGATGAGTGTGATTAACCCCCTGGCCTGCTAGCTTTGTTTTCTTCTGGCTGCATCTGCTCCAGTGAAGCAGCGCCGGCTGCAGGAGTTAATGTACCGGTGAAGAAAGCAGGCCAGCTGCAATCCTTGAAGACCCAGAAGGGGGGATATGCGAATTCCATAAGGCTAAGACACTTAGAGCAGGACAGCAGAAGATGGATCTGTCTGTCTTGGATCACCTTTGCCTGCACTGTTTCAGAGAGACAGCGGGACATTTGTGCCAACACGTCAACTGTGGGGGCTGCAGCTTGTAAATAAGACATTAACCTCTGTGTTTAGGAAGGAGCAATGTGTTTTTTTCATTGCAAAGTGCTTTTCCATTCTACGCCAGCACTGCTCCCTGTGAGGGAAGGGCGGGGGTGGTGAAGCAAAGAGTAATAAAGCGTGTCAGTTCCTTTCTAGGGATAAAAATATTAAATCGTTCCGTTTTCAGAGAAGGGGGTCCATTTTCATTTTTCACCGCTTTCGTTGCCTCTCTAACCGACTTGAGAGGATAAAAAATGTTTCTCTCTAGGATACTTGTGCCAAGGAAATCAATCTATTAGCTATAAGGGCTGAGATAAGTCGCCTCCTCATTATGTAGAGGGGAGATGCACAGTGATGCTGCAGAGTGCACTTACTCGTGCACACAATGAGGTCAGCACGTGACCCCCTCCGGAGCTGGGTACAAACACATCCCTTCTGCAGAGCTCTTGGCAAAGCGCTAAGGACCATCTGACTGAATCCTTAACATGATGCTGTCCTGACACACCGCTCGGGAAACACAGGACGCTGTGTGTGCATGCGCGTTGCTAAAAATACTTCCACACATGCAAGCATGCTCTGGAGGCCTGGATAGTATAGTTGTACCTCATCGCTGCAACTGTGTGTACGTGAGGCAACTCTGCATGGTACAGAAGCCTGCACACACTCCATTGTAATGCATGAGTTGCGGCCATGCTGCCTGAGCTCATTCAGTCTATTGGACATATTCATTTCCTCCAATACTTAAAACATATAATAGAAGAGGGAGGAGCAAACAGCTTTGCACTAATAAATCACAGAGAAAGTCTCCCTGCAGAAAGGTTACACATTTCTAAATGGATCCCTTTTATTCATCTTGGTGGGATTTTTCCCTGCTCAGCCTTTGATTTATAACACATCAACTGGCTCTTGAGTTTTGAAGCCCTGTTGATTTATAGAAGGCTGACAAGCTCCTGACAGTCTTCTATAAATATTAATCATAAATCTAAGGTTCAAGTCATGGTGCTGAATAATCTGAAAGACATAAGCAGTCGAGAATATTAATTAACTAAATTTAATTAATCCTCTGAATTAACTAGTACAGGAAGTTGTCTCAGCCGCCCATGGCGACACTACCTGCCTGAGAGAGACGGGCGGGAGGGACACGATGATGCTTCTGTCCTAACTTTAAGAGGAGCTGCACCAAAACATGTACATTAATTCCGTGTGCAGCTTTTAATTTTTAATTAAACCTTTGTTTAGGCAGGGAAATCAGCTGAGAACAAAATCTGATTTGCAATAATGACTTGGCAGTTTTACAAAGGGAAATGCAGCCTGCGTATTCAGGCATCAAACCGGTGGGAGCAAATTTTAGACTCCTGCAAAGATTGAGAAATAATCGACAATTACGTGGATTCAAATAAACTTGAATTATCATGAAACAGTAATGCCTGTAATCCTCTCGTTTTCCATAAAGTCGACTTTCTCATCCATTGCATGAAAATCAGTGCTGTCTACATCCAGACGAGCTAAACAAATGAGTCTACATTCTGTATGTGGCACAAAGGGCTTATTCATGCCCGCAAGATCCTGCTACCCATCCTTGAAACGTCTTTAATTCAAAATATAAAACACGCTTTAATAGTAGTTTTCATTGGTTTCCCTCTTAAATTTTGGCAGGCCTTTCACACACACACACACACACACACACACACACACACACACACACACACAAAAAGATCTGTCAGATGAGAACTCATGTTGTTCGAGGTGTGTGGGAAGGTAAAACTCAAAGGCACATAGATAAGCCTTTCATTCCTGGCTTTTGTTTATCTCACAGGGAATTTTAAAAGGATATCATTCATTATTCAGACTGTATTTGCAGAATACAGACTCTTAGCTGTGCTTAGTTTTGGAGACACTCTTTGTGTAAATGTTAAATAAACCAGACCTTTGCTCCGGGGATTACCTTGCAAAAGCATGACTGTCGTTCCCATACTCAATAGAGAGATCCTCCACAATAGGCCTATACTCTGTCATACGAATGACTCCGGCATTTTACAGCCCTCTTTGACAGAGCGCAAAAACTGCTAATCCACCCTCACGTTTCCATATTTTCTCTGAAATAATACCACTCGCCTTCTCACAGCCCAAACGTAACACCAATGTGGGCATCTTCGCAGCCAGCTGCACCTAACCAGTTCCTCCTGCGGTGATTGGTGTGATTATTTGTTTTGATGTTGTGGTGATTGTGACTGAAGATGCCTAATTGTGTTGCAGTTCTGTCTGAAACATATCAAGAGATCTCACATTTCCTGTGTTTATCCTTGGCAAAAGTGCAGAGACTGACAGTGATTGTGAGTCAAAGCATAATGTTTTGTTGCTGTACTGCAGAGGAATTAGGAAAATGACAGCCTCTGTGCAAGCAAATGCTCCCGCTGGAAACCATTAGGATGTGTATAGACTGGCGCAAATAGTGCTGACTTTACTAGGTGGATTATTTTCTCTGGTTTTTCTTTGCATTTGAATATTTATGCAATAAGTGGGAATGTAAGTGTGCAATTTCCGCGATTATTTTACAAATATGTACTTTTGCAGGACATGAATGACCTGATTTTCACACTGCACCAAATGTACCATGGCTCAGCCCCCTGATGTGTCTGTGTCCGGGTTTACTGCGAGTGAAAGAGGGCACAAACGAGTCGGGTGAGTCAATTATCACATACAGTCAAAAACCACACCACTGAAGTGCGTATGCCTGAGTAAACAGCAATGTCTTAATCTATGTGGTAAGTAGCTGCATTCTCAGATGGCACTGAGTTTCTGCTTGATGGATTCTTCGAGCTCAAAGTGTGAAAAGCAGTTGTGGATATCAAGATTCCCCTGACACTCATTCACCGATGATCAATTTCCCATCCTCCATCCTCTGGCCTGCCTTCACACATCAGCATCAATCCAACACAAGTAAATACAGTGAGTGGCTTAATGCATTTTCTTCTCCAGGGATTCTGCAGACCAAAATGGCATCGGAGGGTAAATAAATAAATATTCCGTTGAGCAGTGGAGTGGATTGCATTCTGTTGAATCGTGAACAACCTTTCTTCCCCCTGCTGTCCATAAAAAGGGAATGAAATTCTTTTTTGTACAGGCTTCTGAGCATAAACAGCCACGGACGCGGCTGCAGAAAAGAGTCTGAAGTTGGGTGATGCTAAAAGTAGCGATAAAGCTCGGTTCAAATTAGGAGAGAGGAGGCAGGTGTCCCTTGTTACACAAATCAAAAGGCACCACTGCACAGTCAGCATGTGCAGTTGAGGAGGGGTAATTAGAGCCCTCCTTTAGCGTGGCCTCCATTCAAACTGCAATCAGGAGTTTGGCACAACAAGGACTATGAAAATCACTTCAGCTAACTAGGTCCATCCACAGTGCTCCACCGTGACATAATCCTTTGGAAAGGCAGTTTACTTCTCATCACTGCAGCAGTTCATGTCAAGCTATAAATGTATTGCCCCTTTGGCAATGACAGGGAGGACACAAAAAACAACATTCAGTGCAGCTTAAGGGGCACATGTTGGCAGGACGGGCTAGATGAAACTAAACTTTCATAGCGTAACTTACATACGATTTGATTAATCTCTCCCAGCACATAATCTAGTGTGCTGCCCACAGAGCGCAGCAGTTCTCACCCCACCTCTGCACAGCAGCAGCTGGATAAGCTGTGATAGGGCACGGTCGCAAATACAACACATCCAGCGCTCGACATCGTGACCTTGACTGGAGAGCAGGCTGACAGACGGTCTCTCTATCTTTTCACACCGCCAAAAAGGGCCTGGTCCAATTACAGGCGCCGGGTACATTGTCTTGTTAACTTCAGCTCTGACTGTACATTTGGGCAGCTCAGAGATCAAGCGCCCGCTGGAGTCTAAATTGACAGAGCTACCTTTTCTGCTGTCACAGCCTCCTGTGTTACTCTGTCACTGGCGGGTGATGGAGGAGCAAAATAAGCTGTCTGAGGCATCTATGCAGATAGTGGCGGCATCAAAGTCGGCGGATTCTGACAGCCTTCGTAGGAGGTCTGACTCTTGTTAAGCAATCTAGTAGAAACACACAGTAACTCTGACACCACAATGTAGTAGAATTTCATGGAAGATGTGTACACCTGCCATGGTTTAGTCTGCCTGCCCTGACACGTTGACTACAAACACACATTACAGGTCACATTAACACTTACTAAAGCTGCGCTATCATGCAACAACAGTAATGGCTGTAACGGTCCTGGAACAATCTGTAATTTCATCGAATGTAAGCCATTCATCACACAAAAATATCAAAGTCTGTGTCAAGCTTGTCAAATCTGCCGCTCTGTTTACATCGCTGTAAGCTGAACATCTTTAGATTTTAAACATGTAATCTGAGGGCATCACCTTGAGCTCTTTGTGATGGACGTTTCTCATTATTTTACAGATCAAACAACTTGAAAAAAGAATCAACATGATAATGAAAATAATCCCTGTACAGTAAAAATAGGCCCAAATATCTTAAACATGTCACATTCTGCATCCGTGTGGCAGAATCCAGTGGCTTTGCTCTGAACTTGGTTGCAGCTCAGTGACACAGACAAGACAGCAGCTGCATTTGATCCAAAAACCACCGGATTACTAATGAGGTATTGACCTATAAATGGCACTTCAGAAATGACAGCTACCAATATTGACCTTTAAAGGAGGAGTAAATATAAAGAGTGTCTCCCAAAGCTCAGCACTGTGCATGTGCCAGAGGTCAATACCAAGACTCCATTAGAGGCATTTTAGTAAAACATTCTCCTGGAATAAAATGCCACATTTCGCCATTTGGCCGCATGATCCCGGAACAGGCACGGAATATTTGATTGGTTAAACAACACGCAGGGCGGGCTTGATGCAAGTGCAGCTGACAGACTGAGGAGCACGAGGCGACCTAGCCGTGCAGACCAGGGCTCTGAAATACGCCTGAGTGTTAATTGGAAACACAGCACAACTGCTTCCTCAGTGAGGCATGTCATTGGAGGGGAAATAAGCAGGAGCAGCAAAATATACAAAGACACTGACGAGGATAAACGAGCACGGCTCAATATGATGGGCGCAGGCAGATGAAATGACACTGAACACACATCTGGCTGAGACAACGTGCTAATCTCAAGGCAGGCAAATAGCCTTTTGTCTGAGCGCCTAACAGCAGAAATGAAATGTTTGATTTTTAATATTCAGATTTTTTTTTTTTTCCCCCTCTGGACTCACAAGAAATGTGAGTGTGTGAGAAACAGTTTCATAAACTTTCTCATTTTTCCTGTTTGGTTAGGCACAGTCATTATTTTCATGTTTCAGGATTAATTGAGGGATTAACATGTCGGATGCCCCTCAGCTTTAGGAGAACCTCTCCTCTCCTCACACTGGACATGAAAAGCTGATTTTGTGGTGATGTGTGTTGATGTTTTTTGGTCCGACTACATACATTTTTAAAAAAAAAATCAGAGAGGATGCAACTGCATCTGTTTCAGATGTTTCATACAGGTGTGCTATTGCCAGATGAGCATCTCAAAACGCAGCTCTGGTGCCCCTGTGACTGTCCAACACCCTACCCCCATTCCCTGACCTCCATTTCCCTGTTGGTCAGTCCACAGCAAATCCGAAAAGCCTCCCAGCATCTCCATGGCGACAGGCCTCAGTCGAGCAGATGGCCTCAGTGTGCCGCGCGGCAATTAAAGAGGGAGCGACGAGCAGGGAAAAGAAAGTGGGTCAGGATCAGGGGGGAGCAGGGCCGGCAACGTGAAGCTGCCTCTGCCTCGGGCCTGCGCACGAACGTATGCACTTGCGCACTCGCCGACACACACACGCGGTGCGTTCACGCCTCGGTGCACTCCTCAGGGTCTTCCCAGCGAAAACAAATACCCACCCCACGCCAGTCACGAAGCATCAGCAGCGTGAGAATGAGCAGAGGGGTTAGGGCAACGGGGGAAGTGCAGCGCACAACAAACTGCCCCCGAATCTCACACACCCAATCTGTGCGCCGGTGAGAAGTCCGAGAAGCTTCCACCACAATTACACGGGCAAATCCCACAAACCAATCAATAGGATTAACCTTTTAAATCCCACATAACGACATACAGAATCAGCCCCGTTATTTGGATTACTTCCACTGCAGAGCCACGGGCAGCAATTGTTTCTTTTTTTTTAGCTTAACCAAAATTTCCCAAACAGCGGGGATGAAACACACCCTTGGCGATGTGGGGCAAATCCAATCAGTTTCATCCCCCCACTACTTTCATCACACATTGAGCAGTCTATTGAAACACGGGCCTTCCATTTAATCTTGACTTGGACCCACTTGCTATAAAAGATCTGATTGAGCCCCTGAATCACTCATTACTCGAATTAAGAAAGGCTTTAATTAAAATAATTCAGCAGACAATATGATCTTTGGAACATTATGGAGCTTTTAATTGAATTTGCTGTGTTTTGTGTCATAATATTCTTACAATTATGCAACAGGCAACGCGCTTGTTTGAAGATAGCTTTAATGTAGAATATGAGTTGGTTTTGGGAGGTCCACTGGCTTCCCGCACAGAAATAGAAAAAGGGCCTAATGAGGTGGAAAAAATTGAATGAACTTTTATTTGCACAAGCCTTTTCTTCCAGCGAGCAGCCCCAATGTGCCTAAAAAGAACTTCAGCCAAGAACACTATTTCAAGGCAAACCAGAGTCACCCTTGAAACACAGCCTCATTCAGGAGCAGCATGACCCCCAGCAAACTCCCATCCCCTGCAGGGTCCACATGTAAATCTCCGTTTCCACTTTTCCTCTTTACATCTAGGCTGCTATTTTCCACTGCCATTTTTTTTCTCCACGACTCAGGAAGGAAGGTAAAATCCTTAAACTCATTCTGCAGAACAATTTGAAACTTGGCATCCTGAAGGGTATGAGTCTGCAGGCCGTAAGAGGGAAGGTATTTTGGGTTTTGCTGTGGTATTAAACAGCCACTATATCAAGTTTCTCATTCCAACATTTGTTCCTCTTTAGCTTCTATTTTCAGTTTCATAATGCTGACAAAGGAGGCACACTGTACCGGGAACAACAGCAAGCACCTGCATCCATCTGAAATACATGTTTACAATGAATATATGGTTGAAGTGGCAGAAGAAACTCAACTCAGACACATCAATAAAAGAAGTAAAATGTACCGTTCACTCTCAAACATCTGTGAGATATAAGCACCGTGGGTGCAGGGTCAGTGCGGGGGCGTTCTTGTGGCCACTTATATCTGCATAACTTATCATGGTACAAATGTTGTATCTCACATGTTGGCCATGTGGGCGGGAGAAGGGGGAACCCTTGACCCCAAAACCTTCTGTTTCTCTGGCCTGACGTGACATTTGGCATCTTCGTGGCTGTACTGACAATTGCTGTGAACTACAAAATGGCCCTGCGTGATTCCTTTGCTGGGATCAAAGCCCTCTCCAGATTCTTGACTGGTTAATTCCACTTGCAAACCCGTAGCCAAGCAAGACGTGTGCTGCCAGAGCGGAAGCTCCCATGTGGAAACCCCTGGCAAAGTTATTCAGCTGGAGGAGGCGAGAAGTAGTGAGGAGGATGAGGAGAGCAGTGGGTGGGGGATGCATTAGGCATTTTATATGCATCTATTCTGCATTAGAAATGATTACCTTCAGGGGAAATAGTAAAAAAGTAACCCAGACAAAATGTTAATGCCAACTGGAAGTCAGTTCGAGGTCGACTAGACCGGATTGTTCTATGACCTTAAACAACGGTTTCCTGCTTTCTAAACTTACACACAGCTCAACCTTACTTTGGTTACCATGACAGCCTTCTCCCAACCTAAACCCTGTCAGTGTGCTGCCATGTACACGAATATCAACTAAGAACATTTCGCAAATCTGCCTGGAGATGGGATCATTCATGTGTGACCATTTTAAGAGTCATGTTCACCAGGTGACGTTTCAAATGAGCAGAAACCACACAAACACTGCTGTGACTGTGTGTGTCGGCAGAAAGAAACGTCTGTCCTTCACGTTTCTTAACTGGAGGTTATGTTGAGCAATGTTTTATTGTTTATCGTTCAAATATGATCTTATCTTTGCTGTCATCTTTCAGAATAATCTTTCCACTGTAAAACGTCGTGCCTTGGACATGTCTTTATGGCAACTGAACGTAACCTTGCCATAAATTGCTTGCTTATGTCATTTGTTCATGTAAGAAAGCCACAAACGACAGCGGATGTATCATTAAAGAAACAAATACTTTCAAATATAAATACCAACCTCAAACATACGCTAAAGGCTCTCAAAGATACAAAGGATGGTAAAGGACAGACAGGCACAGAGGAAGGTCCTCATGAGAGAGACCTGCCCTCCAGCCAGTCGGTCCCCAAAATAATGCATTAGGTGTACTGCAGCAGCCCTGTGTGCACTCTGTGATGAAGGCCTCAAGTGTGGAAGGTATGTGCACATCTTTTATTTATAAGTATGAGCCCCCTTTGGTCCATGTTCATATACACCTCTCCTGTAAATGTCAGTTATGAAAAGAACAGAATTGAATGCGTGCGCCCCTCATTTTCTTCCCTTTACTGGCACATGATGTACTGCACTGGATATACTGTACACAGCATTTAAATATAGCTTAAGCACAGCACAGCCTACAGCTTCACTTTCATAAAGTCTACTTGAAATAAGTGCAGTGCTGACGCATACTGGAGGTAAAGGGATAAATAGGACCCCTTACCTGGGGCTGGTGGTTAGATCACTCAACCACCCACCCACCCACCTCTTTTTAACACACATTTAAATACTAAATCTACTGAGAGCCACATGCACTGCAATGTCAGTTAAAAAAAAGGAGAGGGCATAGAGGAAGGAGGCGGAGGCCGTTTGGCACACCTGGCTCTCTGAAAACAATGCAACATTGGAGTGAAATTCAGCCATGCTTGAAACTGAGGAATCAATAGCAGACTACATTAGCTGCTTTGGCATAGACTCTGCTAACAAAATAGAAGGATCAATGCCAAACTGCAGGCCATCTCTGTGCTGATCCTCATCTCTTTCACAGCAAAGTTGAACCACGTGCACTAAAAAACGGGCAAATGGAGAATTTCTACCACTCGTGTAGGTTGACCTCAATCTCAGTATAATGACAAGCTCTGGGGAAACTATCGTGCCAGCTGCGGTGCAGCTGGAGTGAAGAAATGATAGCTGAATAAAATATCCTCAGAAATGTTCGCATATGAGCAATTGAAATCCTTTTGAATTGAGCAATTATCTTTACAGTCGATCACAGCAGGGAGCGATGCAAACAGGAGCGAAAGGCGCACGCTGAGAGAAATATGACAGACGCAGAGCTGACCTGTTATCAATCATATTCTGCTCGTCTGTCTGCACAGGACGAGGGCACTAAGGAGCTTTGCACCAAGCTGCAGCACACTGGAAGCTTAGCTATATGTCAGAGAGAATAAATAAACCTGTGTTTGTGTTTTCTAAGCAGCCCCCCCTCCCTTATACCACCCCCACCGCTGCTGCCGCCTCCCCTTCACCCACTCCCATTTACAACCACGCTGTTGCTTTGAAGCACAGTCAGCTCCCGGAGAGATATCAGTGCGGAATATTAAATGAGCGAACACCATCACTCATTAAAAAGGGAAACATTTCATGAAACAAACCCCCTTTTGTATCAAGTGCTAACCAAGCCGACTCTCAGCAAGCACCGTCCTCAAAGGCAGAGCGAGGAGACGGGAGAGGAAAGGGGAGAAGAGAGACGGGAGGGGGATACACCAAAGTTTGTCGAAAGTAAAAGAGAAAAATGTAAAGTTCTGGCAGGGGATCAGCTCCGAGCCTTGTGAAACCCCGAGTGCTGTGTCACAATGACGTAAATTTCAATACTACTTTGATTCTGAACATTTCCCTAACGAGAGATTGAAACCGCTGCTAAATCTTAGAAGTGTTCGATATTCTCATCCAAATATGTTCTGCAAGCTAATATTCCATTTCAGCTTCAACCCTGGAGGGTATTTATCAGCGGATGGCATGTGCAGTGGGTGAGCTGGAAGGCTTGTAATGGGATTGACAGATGTGGTTTTTGAAGGCGGTATGGATGTTTTCAGTCAGAAGTTGGAGACAGTTTGTGCAAATATTCAACAGCTTGTAAACTGACCTGTTTGAGGTCACAAATTTAGAAAAATGACAAAATTCGCAGGTTGGAAAAGGAGCTTGTTCAGCAGTCGAGTGTCAAAAGCACAAGAAATCTACAGTGAAACAAGAATAAAGGGGCTCTGTCAAACCCTTAAAGCAGCAAGAAGGAAACTCTGAAGCATTATTGACTTTGAAAAATCCATTACACTTAAAATTATTGAACAGTTAAATGATACTACTTCTTAACAGTGGCAAAGGAAGCATCAGGACGACAACGCTGTCAGGGAGAAACTTCCAGCAAATATTTAATTGAAGGCCAATCCTGGTCGGGCACATCTGCCAACTGATATATTGGTCTGACCCAGGACAGTTAGAGGCAGAGCTGCAGGCCAGCTCCTGACAACAGACTGCACACGTCAGCACAAAATTCAACTGAGTCAAGCAGCAGAAAACATGGCAACAGCATCAACTAGTCCATCAAGTTTTAAAATGAATCCCAGTCCGCCTCAACTAGTTCACAGAGTGGAGCGAAAGGCAGACAGAGAGCGTTTGGCTCAGGGCAGACCAGGACGAGCCAATCAGGCGACAGAAAATGCACTTTATTTTCCCTGTGACCCCGCTTGATGGTTTCTCTGTGGCACTGCTGTCAGGTCAAAATTTGGCTACCATGATAGATTCTGTATTTCCACCTCACAGGATCCATTTTGCTCAGACTCAGCAGGTTGTTCACCAGCCGGTTATCAGGACTTCTTTGCTCCTTAATGGAGGCACATCAGCCCAGCTGCCTGTTGTAAATTGACTTGTTCAGGCAGTCACACGGGGGGGTGAGAGCTTCACTGATCAGATCTGCTTCATTTTAAAGGCATACAGCCTCAGTGGGAAGACCAGGAATTATCCAGTCTCTCAATCCCAGATCAGGCCGTGACTAAATGCCCCAGTTGTAAACCCAGACACAATGAGCAAAGAACAATATTCCCACATGGCTTCTTGTTTTAAACCGGCGAAGCAGAAAATACAAGATGACTGCATAAAATTTTTTGTTTAAATGATGCATTAAAAGACTGCGTTCCCTTCACACAGCAGCTCAGAACAACACAGAAATGGACGCAGTTCCTGTGTAGAAATAAATATGATCTGTTTACCTGAAGTGACTGATTACAGGTAGTGGCTATAGTGACTGAGCACTGGCGGAGAAACTGTGCAGAGAAACTCTACAAACGAATGGCAAGCCAAGAGCGTGTCGCATAAAAGCAGAGCAGACTGTCAGAATCCCTCCAACATGTGAGATTATTTACTTTTTCTTCAGAGAAGATTTACATCAACTCAGGAACCATAATAAGCCTATCCGCAGATTCTGGAGCAGCTATCTGACAAACGGCGTGGAAAATATGGAGCAAGTGTAGTCAGTCAATGCCGTTCTCATTGTCAAGAGCAGAACAGGAATTTAACCATTTAATCCCTCGACAAGGATGGGCTAAACAGAAAGAAATAGACTCGACAGACTAATGCCAAATCAGAAAAGCTCGGGGCGAGATTTGATCCCCTTTATTGATTTCCTTCTGCCTTACTTTGCTGATTCAGCCATTTGAGTTGAAACAGAGAAGAATTTTAAGGATTTAAAGCATAAAATTGCAGCTGCATCTTGCCGATAAACGTGTTTTCCATCCTGATCTAACATGGTGACTGCAGGAGAGGACACCTAACAGACACTGTACACCAAAAACACCCGAATGAAAACAATGCATATGATACTGAACTGCATGTTCTGACAAAACAAGCTATCCGGTAACTTTAGAAAGCCTGTGTCTGGGACAAACATTACTTGTGATATTTGACTAAACTTCCCCCAAAATAGCTTCATTCAGTGGCAGGGGATCAGATGCAAACTATTTCATCATCGCAGAGACTCGCAGAGGAGCACGGCCATGAGACATTCAGCTAATCCTTGAATCCATGACTGGAATCCTGCATACAAACTACACACTGCAAATAACCAGAGAGGCAAACTTAATTCAACATTCATTCAGTCTTTAATGCTATTTGTGCAGTCTTCCGCACGCAGAGAACACTCCATTTTGTCATAACCTTTCCATTATTTAGGTTCAGTGCTTATTGTCATGTTTTATTCATCTATTTTGTGATACAAAGCCTGGATGCAGAGACCACAGGGCTGCAAATGGGCATCAGGAGCATGCAAAGAAAACTGAGAATGTCCCTCTTGGATCAACTGCTGTGGTGCTTGGACCCAAATTTAGCTAATTCAAATATTTTGCCAAAGAAAGAAAAATCTGTTGTTTGAGAGCAGCTGCTGAAATTAATAAGGGGCCACTCCATTTCCAGAATCATAGCAGACAAAAAAGACATCTCACACAGTGTTTTGAGAAGGATTTGCTAAAGAGCTGACAGCAGAACCACAATGAGCTAAATGCTCAGAGAGATGAAGTTTGAGTGGCCAAGTGCCTCCATTAGTTCCTATGGCAAAAGCAAAGCTTAATCTCCTGTCAGCTCCCCTCAAGCTAGTCTCCCAGGACTCAGAGCGCTCTCCACCATCCATCACCTCAGCAGGGACCAAAGGGAGACTCCCCAAAGGACCGGGGATCAGAGCAATTTGCATTCACACTCAAACCATCAAGGCCCAACAATCCCACAGTGGCTCTCTTCCTTTCACTACATCTCAACCGTCCAAATGAAATGCAAAATGCCACGGAGTAGCAATTACAGTTTTCTTCAGAAGAGAAGAGAAATTAGCAAAGTCAAAACGCTCATTACAGCGTTCCAAAGGGGCTGCAGCAGTTGTTCCATGACCCATCTGAGGAAACGCGTCCCTGCCTGTTTCAGTGCTGCACATCAAACACCGTTTTCAACACTGTGAACATGCCTGTAATTGTGCGCAGACCCCCTGACTGTTCAATCAATCAATCCATCAATCCATCCAGGTGAAGCACATGACACTTCATACACAAAGGTAGACCTCAGTGTGCTTCAAACGACTGTGGAAAACAAACGCTCAGAGCAGCAGCACAGCATGTGACCGCCTGCCATGACTCAAAATGCACCGTTGTGTGTCAGGCTTCAGTGACAATCAGGCGGTTAGCTGCGTAATTAAACCTAAAGAGTCGAAACAATAAAGCTGTCTATCAAAACAAAACAAGAAATATCACCTGTGGTTCACATCCTCTCAGGGAACGTCACACGAGAATCAAAAGGCAAGTAAACGACAGGCCGGTGACTCACAAACTAATGCAGCTACGCTGCGATATTAACGGAGGAATCTTATTACCAAACGTTCAAGAAAAACTCATATGAGAGACTGCATGAAATGACTGACAGAAGTGCCCAACAGGGGTCTCCAGCAGAATGATTTTAACTTGCATGCTGCCTGCTATTACAAATATTATGATTCATGGCTAAACAATTCCCCCTCCTGAGTAACAGTGCATTCAAAGTACATGCTTGTCCACCATTAAGCATTCATTTCCCCAATGTTTAATCAAACTAAGATGAGGAATTAGAGCTGGAAAATCTCCTTATCCCACCGCTGACAGTGATATCTGTATGGGCTCGTACAGCACCAGGACCCGAGGATGGAGCCAAGCCATAAACAACCACCTGGTTGTTAACTCAATTCACACTCAATTAAATATCAGTCTGGTATACTGGAGAGACCAAGTGCTAATATAAGAAAGCAGGAACAGAACTGCTGTTATTATTCACAGATCCATTATTCTCAATGTTCCTTTTTGATAATCTATTTGGCGAGCGGCTCGGAATATTTTCTGCTTATGAATTTGGCACCCGTGTGTTTTCTACAAATGGTTATTACAATGACAAGCACAAATGGCTTTTCCCTAATGGAAAACGGCAACAGGGTTTGCTGCTACTTGCATTTGTTAGGACAATTCCCACACTTGTTTGTGCTTGGGTAATGAGGGAAGAGTCTGGAACATGTTGTATATCAATTAGGCCATCAAAGACAGTGGGCATTTATGGCGACGCTCTTTAACCTCAGGGTGAAAGACCAAATTCTTGTTTTTGCATGTCAATAGAAAAGAGTCCAAGCAACTGCTGAAATAACACATTTCCAGGTCTTTCCCTTTATGAAGATGTCTGCGAGCATGAATTATGCAGTCATTTTGGTTTTAAATAAACCACAGCAGTTTAAAAACAAAAAGAAATAAGAGCAAAGTGCATTCGCACGATGTCTAATTAGAGTTGGAAAACACCTCCTGTTTTGCTCAAATGAGGCATTTCCAGGACGCTTTAAGTGCAATTTTTGAGACATTTTCCACTCCCTTGATTGAACAGCTTCAAAAGATTTCCACAGTGAATCCCAAGGGAACCTGTTAATCCTGATCTTCTCCACAAGCAAAGGGATCATCTCAATGTAAATCAGACAGGGCTTTTGATCAAAGTATTCAATCAGTCTTAAACACATGACGCCATAAGGAGCCTCACGGCGAACAAGGTCAACATCTCGGTTGTTCTGGAGCTCCAGGGAGGTAACAAAACAGCCTAGATGTGATAAACTGTTCCCCAGGAAAAGACCTTTTAGGGTTTTTAGACTCGAAAAGGATCGCGAGAGCAAGTTGACCAAAGCACCGCTTTAAGTAAACATGTCCATGCTGCAGCCTGTCAGAGAAAACGAGGACCAGACCAGCGCCATTCAAAGCACGATCTGACTTTTCTCGACCACACTTGACCCTCGTCCATTCCTGTCTTAAAATAGGGGCGCCAGGCCGAATTTACTTGTAAACAAACCAGTAAACTTTCAGCTAAGCCTTAAAAAGCCCCTCTGCATAATAGATCACACACACACATGCACGTAAGCACGCACACACACGCACGGTGGCGTTTCCATCCTATCTGGGGACGTTACATAGACTTACATTCATTTCCTGGAGACTGACCCAAATCATAACCATAACCACCACTTGCCTAACGCTAACCTAAAGCTAAAGCTAACCTTAATGATTTACATGATTTTTGTCCCTGTAAGGACGGTGAGTCCCCATCATGTGACTGTGTAAACAGATTAATGTCCCCACAACATTAATAATACATGCCCCCCCCCCACCACACACACACACACACACACACACACACACACACACACACACACAGGCATAAAATCATGGTGTTTTGTTGTTGGCTTGTTTTGCTTTCCAATTAAAGGCTTGTCAATATAACCAGAATAATGATGCTCCTTCCAATAGCAGTCAAACACAGTTATTAAGCACGTGTTTCACTAATTAGGCCCAGTTTGGGAATCTTTATTGTCAGGATGATCAATGTCAAATTATCACTCCATTTATCAGCCAGCCGAGCTTCCCTCAACACCTCATCCTTCGCCCAAAACACACAGAGGCACAGTGTGTGTGTGTGTGTCTTCTAACATCTCGTATGTATTCAGGACAATTTCTCAGCGAATGACCTGAGCCGAAGACAAATGTCACCATATCCTGAGTCACTGTTAGTCAGAAAATATGAGTGACTGTGAACACATGAAAGGCCTGAGGTTTCCATCACACATTAAAGAGAAGGATTTGGACATAATGGCTCCTTAAATTCTAATTATTTACAATATTCAGCTAATGGAGAGGCGCTGGGGATAACAGGCCACAGGTTTCAATTATCATTCAGGGGCACTCTGCGGCTCCGGCTTGCCATTACAATGAGATATTGGAAAACTTGGAGAGTGCTGGCCTACACGGTTCGCACACACCGCCATCTGCCTGCTGCCCGAGTAAATTCATTATTTTTGCAGCCAAATAAGTATTCTGCAGCCGTTGGGGGTGAGGGCTGGATTCTTAGCCTGAAAACACTTTTCAATTTTCTCTCATTTGCACATCTTGTTGCAAAACCCAAACGCAGGCAATCACGTCGATCCACCCATTCATGCATTAATCAAGTCTGTGTTATTGCAAAACATCACGCAGCTCACGCACGCCGTGGAGCGGGGAGCTGATGGGAAAATAAGGCACATATGTCTCAGATGATCCCCTGCCGGAGTCCCATTTCTGCGGCTTACCTTGGACGTGCAGCGCTATCAGGAGTATCCATATCCCCACACACGTCGCCATGGCTCCTCAACTATCCGGATCTTCTCTGATAACCTGAGAGTGGATGAACAGGGCTCACTCGAGACGACAAAGACCAAGCATGTAACTTCTGCAAATCCCACTTCGGCCCGAACTAGTCTACCTCCCTCACTGAGCAGTAGGAGACTTTCGCAAAACTAGAGGATCGGCGGTGCGCGTCTCCGTACCAAAGCATCAATTTCACGTCTGCGGCGAGTTTGCACGAAGTAAACCTGGCCGGGTCCCCGAAATGAGATCCAGGCGGCTGCAGATCTGCCGTTTAGGTGATGGGAGTCTTTAGGAAGCAGCAGGCGAGGAGAGAATGAGAGTTGGGCTCTTAGCAAAGCACCTTTTCTAGTTTAACCATCGAGCCTTTGTCGCTCCATCCACCGCAGCGGCTGCAGGACTCTCTCTCCCCCCCTTCCAGGATTGTGTATCGGAGGTAAAGTAGGCGGGAGGTCCTCGATCGATGCTGCGCTGGGAAGTTTCCAACACTTGCAGAGTTCCTCCGGGGAAACGTCGCCCTTTTCTCCCGTCGGCAAAATTGACACAGCACCTAACAGATAGTCTGCTGGCACCGTCCCTGTTTTAGTTCCTCAAGTTCCCGTTTGTCCCCGTCTGCAGCCGCGGCCAGCCGGAGGGATCCGCACACCAGGCCGGTGAAGTTGGTGTAACTCTGGAAATGGTGGGATGCGCCCCCCTTTTCTCGCTCTTTTTTGGATGAATACAGTGTAGCTTTATCCCGCTATGCGCACCGCCCCGCTGATCTGCCACCACAGTGCGCTGCTGACTATCGCTGACGCTTTGGGAGAGATCGGGATCGGGTGACGTTGTGCAAGGGAGGAGCCTGGATTGTCCTGCAAAAAGCAAAAGCATCGCCTGGAAGGCGAAGCAGCCTGATAGCTTTCCTGTGGAGGCGACTCAAACTTTTCCTGCGCGTCACGGGTCCTTAAAATGACTCGTTTGGAGCAGAAGGTGATAGAAAGAAACTCTATTTTAGGATAGAGAGAGGGGGTGGGGAGGTGGGAAGAGGACAAGAACAGTCATGCTGAGGTGAAACACCACACTTCTGCTTAAATCCCTCAAAGCCACCGAAACCTTTGAGACTGAGAGGATGTGAGAATCACAACACAAACGGACATTGTGGTGACCCCAGCAAATCGTGTCTGAACCCCACTTTGACAAAAAAAAAATAAAAAATCCATTCTAGATTTGTAGTTTATTTGGTCGGGTTTCTCCCTTTTCTCCAAAATAGAGATGCTCAAAACATAATCAAATCCATCAAAATCTCCAAAAAGCAGCATAATACGTTCTGAGAGGCACCTGACAGGCAGCACAGAAAGTGAAACACAGCAACAAAACAGCTCTATCTGTCCACCACACTGATTTCAAACTCGTTAAAGAACTGAGAGTAGTGGTTTTCATATTCAGGGCACCACCAGGGGTCCCCTGAAGGCTCCCTGCAGCACCCCAGCCCTCATGTGACCCACACGTCTGACAAAGAGGTCGGGGTGGAGCAGTGAAGGCTAGAATATGATCCAAACAGTCATCCCTCCTGCAGGGGGAGAGACAGCGGAGGAAGACCTTTCTTATGATGAGGGGAAAATGACTTAAATCATCAACTATGTATGAGTGTGTTCTTGTGCGTGGGAGGGGAGGGGGGGTGGGGGATGGGGGGCGTTTTACCTCATGAGCCAGCTGTGAGAGCTGACCGAACATACTCAGCCCCCTTTTCCTTCCTTCCTTCCCTCCTTCCTCGTCACTCTTCAGCCAGTTCATCCTCTCCTCCAGAAGCCATCCAACAGGATCAGGCCTGAGAGGGTTCTGCCTGTGAATGAACAGGAGGTTGAATGTGATAACACTTCCCTCTTGTGGACAGTAGCTCTTCAGATAATTACAATAGACCAGGACCAACTTAATACTGCAGTCGATTTTGCTGTTCAGAGTTTGCAGGTTCGAGCGCGGTCCTAATCTCGTCTTTGGTCGCCATTTACTCTCAGCGCCACAGAATTATCTGCTGCAGCGAGAGGAATCACCTGGTGTGAGCAAACAGCAGGGGGGCTGTTGGTTATTAGGGTCAGTTTAGTGTTTGGGCTCCGGCAACATAAATCAAACTGGATGAAGCGGAGAGCTGTATGCACCATGCACTATTCCTTCGAAGTGGAGGATGTGCAGCTCGCTAACATGCCTGCAATCCTGTTAAACACAAGAAAAGCAGACTGGTGCATTCTGGGAGCATGCAGATAAGCTCGAGACTTGACAGTTTGTTTTGTCAAATACAAAGCTGCGAAGAAAAACAAAAGGACGGCTGCTCGAAATTCTGTGCGCTCATTTCAAAGTAATGCTTTTAACAAAATGACATCATGTTCAGTGAATGGGACATGTACTTCGCAGCTGAAATGTTTTACTGTCTATTGACTGTCTATTGGGTATCACACAAGATAGCAAGAGTATTTCCAGAGCTATGAATAAAATATACAGTATGAATTAACAATGTCAATTTTACACCACATTTTACCATTTGGAAGATAATCACTTTACTTCATAAACCTTGAAAGGTCAGCGCAGCAGCAGCCTGGGGGTACTGAGAGACGGGTAATAGCCTAAATTTGATCAAGTTGGGAAATTTGGATAGCGGGAAGGGAGCATAAAATCCCTTCCTCCAAGGACATCCTCCTTACATGTGCCCT
This sequence comes from Chaetodon auriga, assembly GCF_051107435.1. Classification (NCBI taxonomy): domain Eukaryota; kingdom Metazoa; phylum Chordata; class Actinopteri; order Chaetodontiformes; family Chaetodontidae; genus Chaetodon; species Chaetodon auriga. Next base: position 4,067,163 of record NC_135080.1, read on the forward strand.
TGAGCAAGGCAGTTAACTAATAACTGCTCTGGTTGGTCACTGCTCAGTGGCGGATGCGCTCTCAGTGAGCACACGAAGCAGCTTTCAGTCGAGATCTCGGCATCCCGCCTAAAAGCTTCTGCGCTTGCACAAACTTTCTGCCTAAAAAACTCCAGGTTTGCCTCTCGCCTGTGGCGCATTAACTCCGATGCTCCCTCCATCGAGCGGCCGAGGTTGTGATTGATTTACAGGCAAGCTGATGAAATTTGATACACTCATTCTGAACTACAGCTTGTGCCAGAGCTCAAGGCGACGCCTGAGCCACTGCGGAGATTTAGGAACTGCTCTGCATAATAAATATTTGGAGATGCACAAGAAAAAGTCACGATGGCTAAATTATAGGGTGAGCCCAATAAAGGTAACAGATGACGGGTTGTTCATTAATACATCAATGTCACATAAATGGTGATGATGCACTTCACTGCAGGGAGAACATAACTGATATTTTGCTGATGGCAGTAATGCAGTAATGTAGTTATTGGGGAAAAAAAAGCATAGAGGCAGTGATACACTATAAGAAACTTCAGTCTCTACAACAAATACAGAATGATCACATATATCATGTGGTCTACTCTTGTAATTATACATATCTCTCTCTATATATATACCTATGTAGAGACAGATAGGTCCTATATGTAATTTTGTGACATTGTGACCTGATTTCATAAATTTCTATTTGTTCTCATTTTGAAAGAAAATGTAATTCATTCCAACCCAGAGAGCTCACGGGGCACGTCCTGTACATGCTCCTGTAGAAACCTCATCCACTTTTACATTATGTCATATATCACTAACTGTGACAAAAGGTGTGAGTCTAATCTGCTTCTGTCATCGCCTCGGGCTGTGATGCAAACACTGGTTTATAAAACAAGACATCTGTCGTATTTACGAGCGAATGTAAGCTGTCAGAAACTTCTGGCCGAACTTTGCCAAGTGCTGATGAGTGAAGCAGAATTTAGGTTCTCAGCAGTCCAGAAGAGCATGAAATGTGCATTGGGCCTGACCCAAGCCTGCCTCCCTGGAGCGCAGACGACTCTTTTGATCCAAAAAGTTTGTGATAAAGAAATCAATGTCCAACAGAAAGAGTCTCCAGCTCTCTCTCTCTGTTCTGAACAAGGAGTACAATGTTAAATTATATTTACGCTGATCTCTTGATGTACAAAACTCCTACAAAATACGATCCTGCGGCAGGGAGCAGACTTCTTCCTGAATGTAGCACATGAACATCTGGAAACAACAAACTCTCCAGCCAAGCTGCTGTTCGCAGAGTCCCCTCCACACTGCATACAGGGCAATTATACTGCTGCAAACAAATTACTGACCATTTTAAAGTAATGGCTTGATACAGCAGATACAAATGATTTCCCCCAACAGACTTGTGCTGGTAATGTCTTCAACCCTACATTCAAGACTGCAGAAGCAAACACTTGAATTACTTCATGATTCATTTTTCTTAAGTGTTGTTCAATGCAGTTGACAGACTGGGACACAGATGATTAGATTATTTGTAGACATAAATATTGTAATGTATGGTCCAGCTGAGTCAAATCGCCGTGCTTATAACAAGTGCAGCTAAAATACAAAAAAAGTCATTTTCCCAACACACACAAACACAGCATGGAGAAGAAAAGCCAGCACTGCACCGTATGAGGCATCTAATCTCCTTCAGAGTGAATGGAAAGGTCTTATCAACCGTTTACAGTGTTTTTATTGACAGTGTATTATCTTTTCCTTCAAATATCCAATCAAAGGAACAGAAATTGGCTCTCTGGCATTAGCAGCATGCGCTCCAGCATCACTGGAAGAAGAGAAGCGGAAGTCTTAGAGAGTTTAATTCTCTAAAAAAGCCCAGAAAACATTAGATGACAAGTCATTCATGCTCCTCTCACCTCTGCCACCTCAGTCTTGGGCAAATTAAAGGGAAAATACAGAGCAGCCAAGGATGACAATTTGAATAACATTTGACAATGGAAAGATATTTTAAAATATGCATTTGACTCCTGACTTCTGTCTACGTGCTCAACTCCAATTGGACAAATATGCTAATGCAACATCTGGACTCTGCTGTCTGTCATGTGAAATGTCCAATATATCCCACGTGTCATGTTTAATGTAGCTTGCATATTGAATTGAATCCTCTGAACTATCCTGAACAGGATAAATAATGTTGTAATAAAGTGAAATGAATTGAAGTAAATGTAACCTTTAACAGGCCTCTGAGTGTTTGCTCGCAGCTCCACTTTGGTGCCTGATTTGAGACAGAAAATGTAAATATTTAAGAGTGAAGCTGAATCTTTCTGCCAAAAATCCCTTTAAGGAGGGCAGAATCTACTAAATGCACTGTATTATCCTCCCAAACACATGAGGGGTCTGATATAAATCAAAGCATCTATCTATCTATCTAAATGAACCAATGCAAACTTTAGCTTAAAACTGATGTGATTTGTCTTATGGGGTAAGACAAGGACCCGAAAAAACGCTTGATGGTACTGCATTCTTTTTCATAAGAATGGAAACAGATTTTGTAATAAAAAGAAAATAAATCTCCTAATCATAACAAAAGACCTTGTTACTGCGAGAAAACCTGGTGATTTTTCTCTGTCGAGCAAACTGCAATATGCATCCCACATTCAGGGCTGGTTTTCCATTTTAAAGCCAAGCCAAGACACAAAAATGATGGCTGACCAAAGAAATACAGATGACATACTGTAGCCGACAGCATTTCAAATTGTGAGTACCGAGCAGGTGTTCAGCATTATATTTATGAATCCTGACGGGCATGTGTATGTGTGGAGCCAGTGAACGCGACCGAGAGAGAAAGACTTTGGATAATTCTTTCCTCCGGGGAACGTTTAGGAAAACGCCACTGTTTCCAACTTAAAGAGGAAATCAATCTGTAATAAAGTAGCTAAAGTCACATCCTGTTACTCAGCTACTACAGTGGACAAGTTTAAACTAGGTAGCTGACAAATGAGTGAATAACAGCCCGCGGTGTGCTGCACTGGCACACACTTATATCTGCAGGGATACAATTGACCTCTGTCTGCTAGCTAGCTGCCACTAATGAGTGAGCATTAGTCTTAGCTTATGTGCTAGAAAACAAAGAAAGAAGTATTGTGGCAGAGAGCTGAGCGGACAGAAAAGAGGTTTTCAGAGCTCACGACAACACAGACGTACTATCACACTCAATGAAATAAAGCCGGCATTAAAATGCTTATTTTCTAATTGAGTTTCTGAGTTTCTGCCGTCTTCACTATCTAAAACCTAATTATTGCATACTTAAAAATGTGACTTCATGCTCTCAGCCAGCAGAATCTGCCCTGTCGATGTCTCAAGCACAGATTCACTTCCTATACAAATCATTGACTCTGGGTTTTGGTGGCTCTCGGCTCTGGATGAAACAGTGCAGGAGTGTTTGCAAACAACAGCTATATCTCAGCGCTGAGGCACATTTGCAGTGGCAGCAAGATAAAATCTCAGCTCTGAGGATAATGAGATGGATCACATGCATGGCAGCACTTGCTAAGATACATGGTTTTAACCATCTATCAGCAGGGTCATTTTCAAGCCACTTCAGCCTCCTATAGCCGGGGTAGCCTGTCTTCACTTTTCCTGGCTGCCTTGTTAAAATGTGGATGTATCTGCTCTCACACAGAAGCAACCAGACTCCCCCCGACATAAAAAATAAATTATCAGTCTGAGGGTTCTATCAGCCGTCTCTAAATCACTCACAGTTTCATAATCACAGTACCTTCCTGGTGGCAATAAGCCACCTTTATTTCACTCATCGGTGCTAAAAATAGACAAGGTTTAGCATAGCTGCTCCTTCTAAAGCTGCAGAAGGCAGGTTACTGTCACTGATGTCCACATGTGCCAGCCGGGGTTGATTCGCTTTCAATCCAATCAATTCAAATTGTAAATAGAGACTGCCTCATTTGCTAATGGCCGAGTATTCATTCTGATATCCCCTGGTTCGCTATGACAACCTTTTCATACCAAAAGCTTTTCAATTTTTTGAATTTTGAAGAATACCCACTTTGCTGAACTGATTGCTGAATGGAGAACGAATTGAATCAAGCTTTTTTTTGCCAGGATTCAAAGCCATGGTTTAGCACATGCGCTTCACAAATTTGCAGAAAATGTTCCAGGCCTGTCCTCTCTGATAAAATGCTTAATATAATTGACATCCTTCCTGGTGCTATACAACAAGGAATTACTCTGCAGCAAAACAAGCCCAGTGGTGCTGCGAGAATCCTTGTAGAAAATAAAACGTCTCCGTTACCTTGGCCTCAGGACACCACGGGACAATTTACAATCAGCTACGCCCACAAACCACACCTCTAGACTGAGCATGGAGAGAGAGGAGCTGATGCAAATATCTCCAAGGTCGGAAAGTAATGTGGAAAAACTTCCACAATGTTGTCAACATGTAGACCACATCAGCAATTTTCCAAAGTAATAATGGAAAAAAAAAATCTCCTTCTGTCAGACGGTGAGGAGGACACCCGAAGGTGACACAGCTGCTCTGCCACTATGTTACTATCAGAGCCTCAATCCTCCAGTTTGGATGCTTGATGATTCAGCGTTAAATTAACCAAATTACTTGTTTAGGTAATTAAATTGTCCATCATCCGCTGTCACCTCCAACGTGATCATTAAACCCAACTCCCCAACGTGCCGTTTGCAAACACCAAATATCAGTTTTTGCAGATAGAGGGTTTGTTCCCTCTTATATTTACCACAGATTGCCATTTCTGTGCTTCTGACTACAAGAGATCACACACAGAGACATGTGAGCAGATGTGATAAACAAACCAACAAAAAAAAGGGTGATTACAGAAAAAGAAATGGATTTACAAGACATTTTGTTTTCCTTGGACTATTTAAATTAACGCAATGTTCAAAAACCTCGATTGGACATTTTGAAATGCTGACTGCATCGTGCTCAGGCTGTCCAGTCTGCTGCCCGAGGCGGGTGATTTCACTTCTTTATTTCAAAGGAATACATCATTAGAAGTGTTTGAAGAGAGACACATGCTTTCTGTTGGTGCCTATTAACTTCTATTTATGTTTCATGATTTATTTACCAGCAGCCTATTGGCAGAAGTTTATCAGGAAGGAGTGACACAAAAATCCACTCCAGGTTTGGCATTGATGCAAGATGGCAGTTTGAGTATGAAAATAACCTTTTAAGCAGGTCATCATTATGCTCCAACATTTTAGGGACCATCTAACAGCTCTTTGCAACATTCCACAGGTAAACAGCTTCATTGGTAACAGGTGGTAGCATCATGACTGGGTGTGAAAGGAACGTCCTCGAAAGGCTCAGTCGTTCACAAGTGATGACGCAGTGAGGTTCACCGCTTTGTGAAAAACTGTGCCGGAAAATAGTCCAACAGTTGAAGAACATCTGTCAACGCACAAGTGCAAGGAGTTTATGGATTTCACCGTTTACAGTCCATAATATCATGAAAAGATTCAGAGAATCTGGAGAAATCTCTGCACGTCAGGGGCAAGGCTGAAAACAACAACTGACCACCCGAGACCTTCGATCCCTCACTGCATTAAAAACTGACTTGATTGCATAAAGGACATGACTGGGCTGGGGAGCACTTGGGAAACCTACTGTCAGCAAACACAGTTGGTCGCTGCATCTACAAATGCAAGTTAAGACTCTACCACACAAAGTGAAGGCCACATATCAACAACATCCAGAAACACCGCCGACCTCTCTGAGCCCGGGCTCATCTGAGATGGACTCACGCAGAGAAGAAAAGTGTGCTGCGGTCTGGCTGAGTGTTTTTGGAAATCAGACACGTTGCGTCCTCCAGGCTAAAAAAGGAAAAGGACCATCCACATTGTTACCAGCGCAAAGTTATAAAAGCCATCTTGTAAAACAATACCAAGCCAGATTCTTGCAGTAAAACTGTGCAGGTACTAGGCTGGCCGGCCTGCAGTCCAGAACCGGCCTCCATTCAAAATGTGTGACTCATTATGAACCGCAGACTGCTGAGCAACTGAAGTCGTATAGCAAGCAAGAATGGGAGAGAATTTCACTTTCTGCTCAGTGTGTGGCTAAAAGAAAAGGTGATGTAACACGGTGGTAAACATGCCCCCGTCGCTACGTTCCTGCAATGTGTTGCAAGCGTCAAATTCTACATTGTTATTTGTATATTTACAAAAACATTGAAAAGTGTCTGTATTCAAATGAATGATCTTCAAATCACTGAATTCTGTTTTTAATTCACACTTTAAACAGCATCCGGACTTTGTGGGAACCAGGATTGTAGATCATTTATGTTTAAATTTCTTTATATGTTGGAGCTGGATTGCCATGAATGACCGCCATCTTTGTTGTAGTTCAAACACCATTTGAATATTTTCTCTCTTCTCAAAAGTTATGGAACTAAGCCTTTAATTGCATCTGCCGTATGCCACGCTGTTTGGACTTGAAACGTTGTCTTTGATAGAACAACTATCAAAAAACTCGCTGAATATAACAGTATCATATCACATTCCTGGAACCTCATGTGTCTCATCAATACACCTCCAGCAAAGAGTTTGGAGGAGAGCACATTTGTTGCTCCTCTGACAGATCAAGGAAAATGTTTTTCTTAATTCTCCTCAGACAGCTTGTTGTATACTTTGTCTTTCTCTCTGTTTTAATGCTTTAATGTTGTAAGAAATGGAATTTTGGTGTAAGTGCCATTTGGCTAAGAGAATTATGTAGTTTTCAGTCTTTATTTCTGACTGTGCATCACTCTTTACACCTTTTTTTCTTTATATTACATTTACACATTTGCCTGCATGGCTTGATTGAGCAATACTGAGCAGCTTCAAGGCATAATCTGCGAATATATGTATTGTGCAGCAATAATACTACTATATGTTTCTACATACCTCTGGAAACCTGGGATTCTGTGCTTCCCTATAGACCACCTGTTTGTTTGTTTGTTTGTTTGTTTGTCAGGGTTAGGCTCACTTGACACCATTTCATTCTTTGTGTATGGTTGCATTTATCATGGCTGCATATGTTTTCAGATTCAGTGTTACATCATAGCTGCGTGACATCATCAAAACAAAGTAAGATCCGTTCTATTTGTCTCATTTTACAAGATAATCAAAGTAGGAAAGGATTTGTATGGCCATTTAATCCGTCAGTGGACAATACAAGGGTTGATTTGACTTTTAAGAGGAGACTGTCTGCTGATTCACACACATAATAAGGAAGACAGACAACGTCTGTCCTCCATAAATACATGTTAATGCTTTTAAGAGCATGGCAGCAGACAGAAAGTAATTTCACTGCTTGTGTTCTTGCAAATTTCAATGTAATATTCTGCTCGGCCATCAATATTAACAATTATAAATGCCATCAGATGTGCATCCAAATTAAATCAATAGCTCTTAAGTTAAGCTTTCAGGAAACACACTGCAGGCAGGAGATATATTTTATTCTGTCATTCGAGTGGGATTATTATCTGTAGTTGCACAAACTCAGCACATGCAAAAGCTTTAGCAAAAAGTAACTTTTTGCTCAGGTGGCCGAAACTTTTAAGCTCAAAAACCATAAATATTTAACATATATTGTCCACACAAATACATTATGCTATCACAACATATTGAATCATGTTAGCAAAATTTATTGCAAGTCAATTATTGCAATATCATCGACATCAGGCTATTTAGGTAAACTCAACATATCAAGAGCTATTTGGGGTGGCAGATGGTCCTCATAGATTATGTATCTCCATGTCTAACACACAATAAAACAGAAGTTACAGCACTGTACAAAGATCCAAGTTACTGAGTGAAGCAAAGTCTGAGGAGTTAAACTGCTGAGCAAGACACAGAAAGACGACCCAAGTGCTGCAAGGAAAGGATTATATCTGGAGATCTTTAATTTCAGTGTTGGGCTTCAAAGGCCTGCAGAGAGAAAATGAGAGAGTTGGTGAGTGACCAGTGGGCTATCAGCGAATGGGTGGGCAGTGACACAGGACTCATCACAGGGACCATTCTGGAGGTGCGCACAAGACAAAATTAGTCTGTCTGAATAATTCTAGCTGTGGGCAAGAGCCAGTTCCATCATATGTTTTATTATGGCTGAAGCATCAGAAAAAAGAAGTCATGGGAGAAGATTATCATGACTCATCTTTGGTAAAGTTGAGAGAAACTTCAGGTGTGGAGAAACACATTGTGCCTGACAGGGAGATGGAAAGCTGTTTGTTTCTGAACTCCAGTGCATCTTGTTTCTTTTGGTATTATCACAGAGGGGCACGGAATCGGCTCGAGATCAATCCTCTTTAATGCTTATGCGAGAGAAACATCTGGTTTTCAATTAGATATTTAGCAAGGCCGACAACAGGGGGTTACCTCAAAGTAACAGCAGTGTCACTGGGCCTGCAGTAACGATGTGGCTAATGTGCCTATCGAATGACACGTGGATCGAGAGCTCAGCCTGCTGCAGTATCTTAACATAGCTCTGCACAGTCTGTTTCTTCTGATAAGGTGCAATCTGATTCAAAGAGATCAAGCATGCTGCAGTCGTCTAACAGAAAATAAAGCCCAGTCAAAAGCCACAGATTAATAAATCCACACCCTCAATCAGAAAAACGTGATCCTGTCATGTTGGTCTCATGTTCCTGTTTGAAACCCCAACAGTCCACCAGCCTATCTCTGAGCCTTTTTTGCCTGCATGAGTTTGAATAATACCCTCTGAGCATGCCAGGGGGTTATCAGCTTTCACCTCCTGGTAACAACCTGTCTTATAAAGTTGTTGTGAAAAAGCATTTTTTTGAGCCGAGGTAGCAACATTTGAGAATACGGAGATAGCTGAAATAAATAAAAAAAGAGGATCTGCCAGTGCTGATAAGACTTCAGGATGGTAAAATTGATTGCAGCCTGTTTTCCTCAGCGTGTGGATTTTGCTGATCTACCCAAAATCTATCGAACAATGCAGAAGAAAGGAATGGATTTTGACTTATAACATCCTGTATCTGTGATAGTCAAATAGCTTAGTTCAAGGGCCACTTTTGGGACGTGATGGGAGCTGAGGGCCAGTTGATAAAGCTCAGTTATCACTGCAAGCCTTTCAAAATTCACTCTAAATATTTATCTCTGCAGCAAAAAAACAGTGGTTACACATTGTAACTCAAGTTCTACGATCACAGGAGGGGCCCCCTAAACCCTGTACCAGGAGAGGGGTGGTGTTTTCCTCCACTGATCCAACACTGTTTCTCTGCTTGCATGTGTCTGACATGCATGGAGAGGAGAAGTGAGGCATGTTCTCCCGATTCTCTCCACGCATTCCCCCAAGGCTACTAACCACCTCAGAAGGAGAGCACGAGATGGTAACGATCAGAACTCTTCAGCCTCAAGGCTGATGAGATCTGACAGCCAATACAAATGTTTCCACAGGTTAAGGTCTGCATCGCTGAACAGGATGACCTAAGACCTACATCACAGCGTCCCACACTGGAAATACAGTCAGCCATTAAGGCATCCTTCCAACAGTCCATGGGATAATCCTGAGTTTTTTGAGTTTCTTAGACGTGTAACTGCAGAGACAGTCAGCCTCACACGTGTAAACAAACCAGCATGCATGGATTAATATGCAGAGTGGTTAGATCAGTCAGCAATGGCCACATTTACGGACAATCCACCAGGTAGAAATAATCCCAGATTCCCCTTTAACCTCATTTGAGATGTGTTCTTTAAAAAGTGGCCAAAAAACAAAAACACTATGATAGTTTAGTACTTCAGTCCGCTTTCAACCCTCTACGGACCAGACAGGCACAGCTCAGGTCTCACCGATTCGCCCACGACTGCTACCACGATTCCTCCAAACCAACCAGGAGACAACAGGCGTGTCGATCTTCTTGGTAAACAGAGTATGTGCTGTATATGCAGATTTCAACGATCACGGATGCATGGGTGGGTAAATAAAGGCCTCAGAGAGGCTGAGACCCTTTTTAAGTAGGCCAGTATGCACTCTACTGGTGAGTCAAAACAATGTTTCTGGGCCTGTGTGATCAATGCAGGCATCCTGCCACCACTGCAGCAAACATTGATTGAATAATGTGCAAAGCATCATGCTGTTTTTCCCACTTGTTAAAAAGAAATGTGCATTGAATGGCTGGTATTGGTATAACGACAGGGACTTGGGTCAGTTCGCTGTATGTTGCACATGAGGGAAGTAAGGTGAACATATCGTCCTTGGGGGAAATCTGAAAAATGGCAACACTTTGTCATGGATTGTACGTGATTTCCCCCCCAAAAGAGTGACCTCCAAAAAGGGAATTTCACGTTTGTAATTTCAGTGCAGACAACTCCCAGCCTTTGGAACAGGCTGAACTAGAGGGCTTTAAATCAATGTGTTGTAAATTGCTCTCTGTAGCCTGGACACCAAACGATGCTGCATGCAAATGACCACAATGCAAGCCCCTAAACTAGTCTATGTATATATATACACAAACACACACACACACACATATAAGTATGTGAAAACGGTCAAGTAGCCAGTCCCACAAGGTTGCCAGACACTGACAGTCTGAGGCTCTTTTTGATGATAAGCCGACCTGACAGTATTTTCACTGTCCCCATCGAAGTAGGAAGAAGCCATCACACACAGACTTGATCAAACAGGATGTCAAACATCATTTCACCCAGGACCAGTGTCGTCTTTGGAAGTCAGACTCACATTTGAACATCTGCATAATGACCTTTCCAACCGCTGTAAGAGGAATCATGCTGCTGTTTAACACGACTGGTTATAATACAAAATTCGCTGAATTATTTATTTAATATTCTAGAATTTCTGGTGTTAATGTAATGTCAAAAAAAATCTAATTCAATGGTATGCTGTCTCAGATGTGAAAATGCGTATGATTCGAGCAGAGTGTACCACACATGAATACAAAACTAACATTTGAGATGCCTGTAAAACACATTTGACTTGCAAAAGAATGTCATTGGATTTTTCCCTGTGTGAATGAAAGGTAAAGTGAAAAAAGACATCACAGACACATGCAACCTGTGCTAGGCGTGTGGCGGTGAATGAATGTTAATAATTCATCAGTATTGACACCCTAAAAATTGATCCGTGATGCAAATATTTCCGAGGTACTAAATGGATCTGTGCTATAGAAGAACCAGCATGCACAGCCTGTATACAGTCCGATGTACATCATTTTTTAGTCATGCAACTAATGATTATTTTCATTCTCAATTAATGCATCCCATGTATTTTGAAATGTCCATTAAATAATGAAAAATGAGAACCGCTCTGATACATTTAAACATGTGAATGGAAGTGAGAGCCTGTGGACTCTCCGCGGTGTCGCTTTGCAAAGTGCTGCACAGTTCACCGCACGGACGCTTTGACGGGCACACACTGTGTGTATCTGTGTGTGTGTGTGTGTGTGTGTGATGCTTGAAGCAGAGGGAACCTGAGGAATGGAGGAAGGTGATGAGCTGCCGTGTGAGTTAAAGCCAGGTTTGGGATGTGTAGGCCTCGCTATCTGTTTGGCCGACAGAGTGCAGGGCTGTGCTTGCGGTGCGATAACACAGGACCCACGCATAAAACAGGCTTAGTCTCCGAGAAAAGTTCTTTAATCAGCCTGATGCGCTTAGTGAGCAAAGACTGTGGGAACTGAAGTGAAGAAACTCAGGTCAGATAATGAGACTTACATCTGTAACATAGAGAATGTGATTTCCTTGAATCCAGCAGAGGAAGAAGAAAAGCTCATTATCCTTATCAGCCGTCAGAGAGGCGAGATATCGATATTATGCATATTTTGTGAGGCTCTTGTTGAAAATTAGCTCAATCCTTCCGTTTTTCTTTTTTCCAGTTCGCATTTTATGTGTCCATTTTCATATTTCACACTTCCAAATGCACGGGGCCACTGTTTCAATTTGCCTTCTGCCTTTATCAATGCACTTTATTTTTGCTCCCTTTTCATTCATTTCTGAGAAAGCTGACAGTTAATTGAACAGATGGATGATAATCACGCCTGTCGCAAACTCTCCCTGGAGACCGTCCTCTCCCTCTGGTGGGGAGCAGCCCAGCTTTATTTTTTTTTATATCCTTCCAAGAAGCTGACAAAATAAAATGTGATGGGTGTGGGGGGAGATACAAAAACAGTTTATCAAGCCACAAAGCAACAGACATTGCAACATTCAGTAATTATGTCTGACATTGATTAGCACTTAGACTAATCATTGCAACAGTTGAGTGCAATTTCCACATTTTCACCAAAACCAGAAAGATTATTCTCCATGAACTGAGCTCAGTCGCAAACATCTCAGTATATTTCGGATTTTATTCTGTAATCAAAGAGGAAAGCTGTCACAGTCTGAATTTTCTGTATGCGTGAGAGGCTGCGGATTCCCAAATAGGAAATTGTCTTTCCACAGAGGTCACAGCGTTGTTCCAGGCACAGAACAGCACGCCTGGAGCCGTTGCAGTGTCTTGCTCAAGGGCGCGTCAGCAGCTTGCATGCTTGCTGTCACGGGGGCTTGAACCTATTTTGGGGACAGGCTCACAACTTCCTACGACGCCAGTCTGCAGAGCGGCAAAGTCATGGTCACTGGAGTCGCATCGTCAGTGGCTGCTGTAAACAAAATGCAAATTAATCTTATGTGGATGCGATCAGGAAATGAGACTCGGCCCGATGCGAGAATGGAGAGCGGAACAGAGGCTCAATCAGCAACATTCAACCACCAACATTTAAACCTCTGTCTTGTTTTGTATTGATTCCAGCGTTTGATCAGAGCGTAGACATTTTTAGCAAGTTCTGGGATTTAAAGTTTTAGCTCAGTGATTTTTAAACTAATTTGCAGGTGTTGGGAGACGAATTGAACTCGAACTCCGTTATTAAGTCTGGAACTCCTGATAAGAGCTCGACACACACAAAACCAAACAGCACCACAGGTTACAGATTTAAAATACATATTTCTAATTGTGTGTCTCACCTCTTTGTGCTTAAAGTTCTTTTTGATGAAATAAACCCAAATCCATTTTTTTCTAGTTTTTCTTCAAATAAAGTAGCTTGGGTGGAGAAAATGAATTCATTATATATCAGCAAGGCGCTGGCTGTCGCTTTGATTTTGGAGGATTCAAGCCAGACAGGTTGAGAAGTGCAGCTGTAGGCTGTGCTACATTTGACTTCAAAATGAATGCATTACATCCCACAACCTGACACCGTGTTGATCCAGCAGTGCATGCACTCCACACAAACTGCAGTGCTTAAAAGAAAGACCCCGCATAAGACCTGATTTGGGAAAACGCCAAAATTTTTAAAACTGTTTTTAGAAATTCTAATCACTGTGCCACTAATGTTCCAGCTGGAACTGAACCAAATAATCCTCAGCGTGCTGGTCTGAGAAAATCAAAGTCTCTATAACGTGAAAAGTAATTTTTCATCTGCTCCTACTTTTATTAACTCCTGAAAGAGATTGTAATGAAACCCTCAAAGAAAGCTGGAAAACAAAGTGCTTACTGTCTGCTTTAGCTTTAGTGCTTATTTTGCCAGTAAAAACACAGCTCTTTTTCCACCACAGCCAACACCTAAGGCTCCACACAATGCAAATGCAGCTTAAAATCAATGATGCATGTGTAATGAATTTCCTACATTTGAAATGACTGGCTGAGCAATGAGCACTGTGTGCATCTGGTGTGAGCAAGGCAGTGTGTTTGCGTCCACTTTAGGCACATAGGTCATTCATTTTACTTAAACAAAAAAAAAAAAAAAAAAAAAAAATCAGACATCAGACGAGAAATGGAATATTCTTTGTTGAAAGAGCTGTGGTGGAATCGCCACGAGACAACAAAAGACCGTCAGATCCCAGCGTTGCAGTCCCTATTAGCATTATATAAGAGATGTCAAGGCTGGCTTAGCTAACACTCCACATGATGCCACAAGCTACTCATGCATGTTTTACATCCTGCTATGCTGCTCTGAGATTGGGCTATAGACCCTCTGGAGGCTGAGACTCTCTTGTAGAGGTCAATGCCAGTGCTCTACTTTTTAACATATAAATGATACAGTGTTTACAATAACTTGCTTGTGGGTGCCTGTGTGTGTCAGTGGGTGCAAATGTAGTTTCAGTAGCTTTTAGATTCAACACACAGCACTCAGGGTAGTCTTTAAACACTGAACCTTTGTTTTCCTTGGAGAGAATAGGAGGTGCAAATGAGGTAGTATTTTCTCCCCATGTCATTTCTTTTCCGTCCTCGTGCAAGCTCTGCACAGTGTGTCAGGAGGCGTCGGGTCTCATGTCTTGACATGAAAGAAGGTTGAAAGAGTGACTGGAAGAATACAAACATCCGAGGGTGAAGACGAAGGGCCGCTGACACAAAGCCGCCAGCGAAAACGTCTGCCAACCGGAGAGACGGCAACATTTGGAAACTTCTTTTGGCGTCATGTCCTGCCTCCTGCCCTGCCGTCACCCCTCGCTCAAACCAAATGAAGTACTCCCGGTGGGTGAGAACACATCTCGAGCCACCGCCTGCTGTGTGCTACCTGTGTGGAAAACACAGCCAAGTCCTGACCTGATTCTCTGAACACTGTGGAGTTCATGTGAGAAAACGCCTTGTGATTAAGATTACAGGGCGGCAGCGTATCAGGCAGCAAATGAATCATTTGTCATTGGGAATATGAGGCTGTCAGTGTGCTGGGCCCATCGCAGTGTGTGTGCTTGTATATGTACTGTATGTGCAGCTTGGTGGGTCTGTATCTCCCTCCAACCATCAGCCGGCTGCACTGAAGAGGGAAGTGTTCTCATTTCACTCGTCTGTTTAAGTAAGTGTTACAAAATACAACAATATTAAATGTGCAATGAACTGACGATGCACACATATTGATCCTTTCTTTAGAAAATTTTGTCACAGGCGCAGCTGACGGAGACATCTCTGACTGTAACCTTTCTAATCTGCACTGCATCTTTGAGACACTGTGAAGCCTCACTGAAAACGCAAACATCAGCATGTTGCTGACTTGTTGTGAATGAAATGTGGCAGCGCAACACAGGAGCTTGTTTTCAAGAGTTCTGAAACAAATGTAGGTTGTGTGTCATTGACTTTTCTTCGCATACAAGCAATGTCAGGACAGCCTTAAGTAATGCTTCTCAAGATCTGCGAGCTGCTCATGCGTGGTGTGTGCTGTGTGGGTACATGCGGCATCACAGTGGTGACGAGGAGGCTTTGCTCTTGGTTTCAAATTAGAACCATTTTCTGATTGACAACGTGCTGTTTTGGTGCAGAGTGATGTATACACTGCGTTTCAGGCGAGGAAAAACGTTGGTGCAGCTGTATTACTGCAATTAAATATTTAAAGGCAGCAGAGTTTTTGATGGCTGGTTTCAGTTTTTGTCTTAATTGTGTGTGCAAGACTGAACATAATCCAAATTGAAAAGGACTCACAGATGCAGTTAATCTGGTTTTAGGCAGTGCAGCTTCTTTAAATTGATATACATAATTCACCGGACAAGTCAAAGTCGCCATATAATTTGATTTCTGTCACTTTCGGGTCAATTAGTTGCCACTTTAATTCGAGATCTGATGGACAATTTAGCACAATTTATCACCAAGTGTAGTGTGAACGGTGTTATTTGTATTCAAGATTGTATAATTAAAATTCCATTTCTGCATTGACCTGAATGATGAATTTGATATTCCGGAGTCAGTGTGGTCGATTCCATTTTTGGCAACAGATTACATTTGAATTAATCAGGTTATTGTAATTCAGCAACACGTAATCCCTCACCCTCCATCTCCGCATGCATCTGTTGCTGCTGAATAGCTCCAAACATGAAAGTGAACTTCCACATCTGTCTGAAAAAACGGGACTTCCATGATGTCAGTGATGCTTTTCATTGAACGTTTTCACATCCTGCAAAAAGGAAATATCTCTTTTGTTGGCATCAGCTCGGGGTGAAGAAAAGGATAGCGCTTAATGTCATGTGTGTGTCCACTGCTCCTCCCCCATAGAGAGCTAAGTAATTTTATGCTCTAATTCTTCCCTTTAAATTAGGCAGGAGGCATAAAATATGAAAAAGGCAGAGATATTTTGAGAGGTCATGTGATTTGTGGCATAAATACTTAACAACCACTTGAAATTAAACATTTTATTATGTCATGTCTGCAAATAATGTTCAGCTGTAACTTGATTAAATACGAGAGTAGTCTCTAATGTGTTCTCGATCCTTTATTTACCCGTGAAATAAGATGTGATGCAGCCATAGGATAATCTGCCAACCGCTTTTGCATTAATCTGGGTGTAATGCAATATGCAATCCCCTGCTGTGACCGTTTCTGGCGAAACCTAATCAAACATAACACGTAAAAATTAAGAGTTCATTTATTTATGCATGACAAGTAAAATGACAACAGATTTCAGGGCCACCTTCGCCAAAGAAGAACCGCTCTAAATATAAAATACTGCTGTTTGGAGGAACACTGTTAAATTATATAATTGTTTTAGGAGCAGCAGAGCCACATTTAAAATGGTATTAAATTATAACTGCTCTATATAACTCTTTCTTCGCGGTGACACACGGAACCCACCGTGAGCTTCACCCACCGTTGACCTCGATATCTGCATTTACAGTTCATCGTCTTTTGATCTGGATGTACGACAACAGGCATCTTCTCTCTTTGTTGTGTGTGTCAGACGGTTTCGACAGGATATACTTTGATTTAAGCTCGGGATGTCTCACACCTTCATTCTGCATTATAAGCAGCGACTTGTTGGGAATAAATTAATCGCTGTCAAACCCGCACAGTCTTCCCCTCACCTACCGACATTTATTAGGTGTTATTTCTCCCATGTATTAGTAAATTGCATGCGTGCAATTCATTTCCCCCACGGCACCTTGTCGTTTTTCTCATCTGAATGGAGTGACTGGGGCAGCGAGCTATATGGGAGATATATTAGTGTCCAGGAGCACAGCACCGAGAGGGTAGGGCCTATCTCTGTGATTTATTCCGAATCCGAAAGCCCTGCAGGAGCGTCTTGTCAATCCCACCGGCATCACCTCAGGGTCACATCAAAGCACTGAGATGGAAAAAACAGAGACAGTTGTTTACAAATTCAGCCGCCTGTTATGTTCTTTGTTGGAGATGGAAATTAAAAAGTAAATTGGGGCTGCTGTTATGGTATTAAATATGGAGAGGAGCTGACGTGCCTGTGAAATTTGACTGGCGTTTTCTTGGCTCAAGCAACAAGCGGCACCGCGTCACTATCAATCAATTATGTTGGACTTTTCTGCTGTTTTAGAAGACTTTCAGGAGACGGTCTCTAACAGGCTTCACGGTGACTTACTGAACAGCATCTCACACATGTAAGACACGTGTGCAGATATAAGCAGGATACTGCCTGTGATTTAATGGTGAGTAACTCAAAAGATGTCACAAAGAAACACATATCATGAATGCAAAAACAGGATATTCAGTTCACTGCCGGAGTCACAGTATCCTCCTGAATCACGCTGCTTGGATGCTTGAGTCATCACTTTCCTGCTACGCTGTGATCCAGAGGTCACTAAGCTTATTAATAACCACAGATACACACCAGTGTCTTCACTCAGTTTACAGTGCTGTTTATTTGTCCAGATCTCGTACCACAAAGAGTCAAACCTGAAGACAAAACACAAACCTCAAACGTCCCCTCACAGCTCCCTCATCTGCATCACCCTTCATGCTCCAAAACTGGATACTGCACATTTAAAGCAACACTATGCAAGACTACTGTCTTTGCAATTTGGTGCCCTGACAGCTCCTTAAACACTTAGACACAGCACTGTTATAAATATGAACGGCTGTACTTGCATTGGCTATGATTAAACTGCCTTCGAGTCAAGCATCAACGCGTTCTTCGGTCTCTTAGCTTTTGCCACGACGTCTGTTGAGGCTGCCGCCCCCGGCCAGAAAGCCTCCTCCTCCTGGCAGTGCAAACCTCCTGTGCAAGCGCTGTAAACATCGACCCTCCCCCCGGCGCTCCGAGCCTCCAGTCTGGTCAAGGCACGGTCAGCTAGCTGCATGGCTAACTGAGCTAACAGCAGCTATGGTTACTTTAGCAACACGTCAATCACTACTCTGTAAATCACCGAGTCGAGTAAGAGCAGGACATCAGAGGGACAACCAGGAAACATCTCCCCCATAAAATGCGATCCATTTTTCACAAACATCTGAGATAGTTGGTGGTGCATGACGTAGTGTCGTACCCCGCAAGTTACAAAGTGCTGAACAGGCGATGAGGGTGCAGACTGAGAGGGATTATCACAGCTCAGTGTACCATCAAAATGATTCTGAAGCTGTGATCGTAAAGTAAAACAGTTACATGATGTTGCTTTAAACCATGCATCCATTTGCTTTTCGCCATTTAAAGCATTAACTTCTATGTTTTAGTTGAGTTAGTGGAGTTTACTTGAGTTAATTAGCTGAGCGCTCCATGTAACCCTTGCCAAGTACCCCGAGGCCACGCATTGAAACGACACTGGACATGAAATCTGTGATACTTACATACAATACATGGATTTTCACGAACAGCTCGTTATTACAGACAGCACTGGTCAAGTTAGCAGCACTACAAAACAAGCGCTAAGCCCTTGTCACTTGTTTGTAATTGCATTTTTGCTTATCGTCACTATTTTTACTTTTGGTTTCTTTTGTTGTTTGTACTACAAAATGAAGTATTATGATTTGTATACATAATATTTTTGAGCAAGAAAACACCTTTAGCATTTCAAGGATATGGTTCAACAGGATAGAGCGTAACACCTGACAGTATCCACCTGTGATTGAATCTATTAATTTCCTACTTGCACAAGTTGTTGATGTATTCTGTCTCGGTGTGATGGAAGTGCGGACATTACCCTCCCATTCGCACCCATATTGCAGTCCCAGTGGGAAGCATTCATCCCAGTAAGGTTTATTCATGAGGACAGGCGAGTGCACTGTGCATTATAAATAGAACAGAGCTCTCAGCCGCGCTCAGGATCTGACTGCATCCCGCCAGTCGCTACAGGTTTGAGCTCTGAAGTGCAGCTGAACACGGAAACACAGCTTCAGAAAAATGATAGCACGAGTTTCTTTTCTTCCTCGTCTAACGGGGAAATGAAACCTTACACAGATCCTCATTTGGACAAATAGCTTTTTCTGTTCGGGGAATCAACATGAGGAATTCCTTCCCAGCAGAAGTCAAGCTGGATCCTGACTGGGATCCTTTTAAACCTGAACTGAAGCACTTTTTCAAGAGGGATCAGTCATGTAGTCATGAATGATCTGCTGCTTCTTCTCATGCTGCTTTATTGTATTATAGCTTCTGTCTTGTATTGTTTTGTTGGTTTTTTGTTCTTAATGTATATATTTATTGTTCAGTTTGTCTTTTGTACCGTCTTTTGTGTATTTGCTGTTGAGTTTTAAACACTTTAAAGGCCCACCTATGGATGGACATAGCAAACTAGCTGAGGCTATAAACGTGCTGTGTGGCAGCGGTTCATGCGACGTGCTTTTCCCTCAACAAACAAACATTAAACATGAATAAATTCTCACATTGGAGTCAATATTAGACAACAAGCCGTGAGATTCACAAAACTGAAATCATGTTTGCTCTGCTCATAGTTCAAAGGCTCAAAGGCAGATTTATTGACTCAGAGTTTATATTTCAACTAGTTTGATTGGAAATATTTTTGAGTGTTGCTAACAATGATGAGCTGGAGAACATTAAAAAATAAAATCATCCTGGATGCTGATGGCAGTGTAGCAGGCAACACGTCTACTTCACAGCCTTGAGTCTAAGTGACTGCCTTTGATGCCAGTTATCTGCATCTCTTTAATTTTTCTCTGCTCCTGAAAAAAAAGAAAAAGATTCAACTCCACTCCAAACCAAACCGCACCGCTATTCATAAGAGCACCTTTGATTATTGAAACTCCACCTTGTTTCCCTTTAAATGGCAAAAGCTGGTTTTAATCTTCACACATATTTTATTAAACACGGTCATGTCGCCAGGACCCTCTTCCTCTATCAGACTTCTGAAAGACTTCTTTGTGCTGCGTTCTGCGATTTAAATTTTGATACAGAGCCAAACTGACTGCACCCCGACACACCAAAGGTGATTATCCTGATGGACTAGATATCAAAATGTAGCCTATTATGTGTCGTGAGAAAAGGTTGATTAAAATGAGTTTTGCGTTGACTCTGCTTCCTTCTTTCTAACCTCTCCTTGCCTGACCGCATGTTGCCTCGGAGCCTTCCCAGGACTGAGGGAGCAGCAAAGAAACACTTTACATTTTGAGATTATTCACCAAAACGCAAACACATGGTTGAAGTATGTTCAACTCGATCAATCATTCGAACTCTTCACCGTGCCTTTTGGGGCGTTCTTCAAGATGATGTTTATTGATTTACGGTTTCATTTCAACTGAAAATGACACTGATATTGTGAAACTTTGCAGGACATTTTATAATATTTTTTGTCATTTTCTTCCTACTTGCAATGCAGAGGTGGTGCTTTCTCTGGGACTGGGTGCCATACAGTGTTACAAAAATAAAACGCTTCACTGGGCTGAGAGAGCAAAAGCTTGTAATCCCATGCAAACAATGGACCTGTAGTCTTCATATTGTTTAAGAGCACTTGCACATATCCATGTTTGATAGAGATCCTTGAGCATTTGAAGACTTGCTTCACGAAGCACAAATGGCCGCGCGTATGCGAACCACTTGTATGGATATTGTAAACAAATCGCGGCTCCTCCTTCAGTAAATCTGTGACATGAGCTGCATTCCTTGCGGTTGGTTAGAGATTGAATCTCATCTGTTTTTATTGTGCATTTGTGCCTAAGAAACAACATTTACTCCTCTGTGATGGATTTTTTTTGCCTCAGATATTGAATCTCAGCCCAACAAATAACCTGAAATATACAACTGATTTTGCTGCATATGCTTGCTTTGTTGCTGTGCTCATGTCCTTTAATTCAATCCAACTGCTGCTGAATGTAAACAAAGAGAATTAATGGCTAACCTGCTTCCTGTTTAAAGCTTTCAAAAATGCTGATAAAATGCACATAATATCAGCTACGGCGGTCCAAAATACATTTCATTCCTTTTTTACTCCTCAGAAATGCCTTTTATTTTTTGCCGGAGATAAATAACAGCCAAAATACATTAGTGAGATTTTATATTGTGAGTAATACGGGGGAAGTGCTGCCCCTAGCAATGTCAGAGTAAGTTACAGTCATCCAGAAATAGGTACTGAGGATAGGAGGTGAACATGTCATCCTGACTTAGGTCAAGCCAACAGGAGCTTCGCAGAGAGAACAAAAGCAGCCTAACTGCTTCCCTCAGCCACAGAAAACCTTTCTTGTAGCAGGATACAATTGCAGCTCATGTGAACTCCAATCAGATCATGATTTCAAATACATTATCTTCCCAGACCACAATGAAGCCATCGATATGTCTTTGATGAGCAAAAACTGCGATATATTCAGACATTTCACAATTACTTTTCTCACTGGAAGAAAAGGCTGCAGAAATTTAAGTTACATTACGTCTACAGTGTTTCCAGAGCTCATATTTTTACAGAGGCTGTGCAATTGCATCATAAATCTCCAGACAGCTGCAACTGAGACATCACGGATGTCCACTGAAAAACTGTCCAAACAGCCAGATCAGACAGAAATACCTGAAAAACAGTGCTGTCATGTAGAATTTCTTTCTATCAACTGCTGAGAAGTGAGAGACAGCGAGCACTACGAGCAGGCAAACAACAGGGTGGCTTCATGCCGAAGAGTCATGGGAGATGTACTTGCGTGTTTAATTTGTATTCTTATCAAAGAGACTGAGAGTTGTGTGTCATTTTTCAGCTTTTCAGAAAGACTCCTCTGAAGGAAAAGTTCAAATGTATTTTTATAGTAGGTACGTATGCATGTAAGTTATGTCCTCCAGCATGTTGTGTAGCTCCTGAGGGCTCAGTATTTCAGTTTATTTATCACTGCAGACCATAAAATAAAAAGTCGTGCCATACAAGTGTTACACAGGAGCATTGTGACTCTCCACATTCAAAAACATGGTACAAGGTTCAGCTTTACGGTATTATACAATCCAGGATTTCACAATGAAATGCAGCTGTACAGCAACACACAGAAGAAGCACAAACACATATTCAAACTGGAACAGAATAAAACAATAAGATGTGTGTAAAAGCAGCACTAGAGGGAGGAATAAAAGAGAAAATATTATTTTTGTGCTATTCTTGTCATCAGTGCATTCAGTCAGCACAGCTTCCACAGGTCTTCCACTGCAGATGTACGACTGACATGAACCTTCACACTGCCAAACATCAGCCATGAAGTGTGTCCCTTTCACACTCACGTGCCCAGGTTGTTTGGTGGAAAAATTCAGACTGATAAATCTTTAAATTAACGTTTCTCTTCCACAGAAAACTGACTCAGGCTCCCTGGCCAGTCCCCGAGTGTTGGCAGTCCTAATTGTCTGGTGTGAAAATCAGATGTGTTACGACGGAGACGGTAATGTTAGCAGACAATGCTATGGTTCGCGAGCAAACAAGCTGACATCATCTGAACACGAAGTCAATCAAATTTATTAGGGCAAAATCAATTTCCCATGTCTAATAAATTCAGTTAAGACAACAAAGTTGTCACTTTATTTCGAAACACAATCAGTTGGTAAAAACCACTGAAGCTGAGAGCTAAGGACCTCCAATATGGCTGCCAGGGGTGTGTTAAATCACCTGACAGACCTTTGCAGGAAAAGGAAGAAATGCCAACATTACTTTACTCTCCCTGTATACTGTTGTCGAATATAATCTTCTAGCTGTACGTTACTCAGATAGAGAATAACAGCCACATGATAACACAACCTAGACCCCCTACCTCCCCTCTCTGTCTCTGACAGCACAGATGCTCAGAAAGGCTGGGACTGGTCATAGAGTGTCACTCACAATCAGTCTCTGAGTGCCAAAGTGCATTCATCCAGAAAATGCCAGATTCCACTCTAATCATTTTTTCTTATTCTATCTCCATCTCTTCATACCTCGGCTATCTCGAATTCTGAAGACAAGCTATTGAAAATCTTGACCTTCAGGATGACAGTTATCGCTGCTCTGAGATTTGTGTGTACTGTGAGTTTGTGAAGTACAAATCTCGGAACATTGCAGGATCTAGTGAAGCTTGAAACTGTGTTTGACATTTTTTGAGCTAAACGTGATGTTTCGGCCGCACATCTGAATTATGAAAATGACCTCTGGCATTATTCAGTCTTTGTTACTTTGTTGACCAAAGTTTTAATCATACCTGTTTTTAATTAGGATTTTTTCCTATTTTTTACAGTAGGATTAAAATCTGTTTTTTCCAGTATACAAGCAGATGAACAGGAGCTGCTCTTTGTGTTGGAGTGGACATCACACATAAAATCATTTTGGCATGGTTGACAAACTTTTCTTCATACAATTCTTATGAGTGTATGAATGAATGGTGGCGGAGAGGACATTCTTTACTGTGATTATGGGTATGACAGTGAGGTATGATGTGCTTGTTCTGACTGCATTGGCACCACTACAGGGCGTCTACAAAGACGTAGTTCTTCATGCAAAGCTTAGCAAAGCATTGTTACTTGCTGAAAAGTTGTTGTTTGTTCCGTGTGCCTTCAGAAAAACAACGTAAAGAAAGATGGATAACTAACCGGCTATCATTGCGCCTTGGCAGTGATCTCATTGCTGTATTAGCTCAACCGGTTGTACTCGGCACTGCAGAGAGCTTTGCCTTCTTTGTTTGAGATAGAATCACATTATATGGAATTTTCATGTTTTGTAAGGAAAAATGAATGAGGGCCTGTGTGTTACGCAGTCTTCAGAGGGAGGTAATTTCCCTCTGCAAAACGCATTTCGAATGCATAACACCCCGACCTAAACAGATTGTAGATGATGTCTGCAGTCAGGCGTAGCTATGAGAGCCATCCCTTCATGCTTAAATGGGTAGTCAGGATGCACGATCCTTCGTGTGATGTCGGAAAGTAACCCTGTAGCAGGTACAGTGTGCCCAAACCTGCATTGATGATGCTCGTGCATATTTGATGCTAAATATTTGATGGGAAATGTGGGGGCAGGATGGCAAGGATGAAAGCCACGTCTATGCCTGGAACCCGGCATTTGATCAGCATATTAATGCAGAATAGTGATTATACTTTGTCGGCAATACCTCAAGGCCGGACATTTAATGAAAAAAAGAGGCTGACCTTCCAGGCGAGCTGAATCAAGTTTTACCAAAAAATGGAAAGTTCACGATCAGAATTCAATCTTAAAATAAAGTCTCGTTCATTTACATAATTAGAATTTGGATCTCCTAAGGAGTCCATCCATGCACTCCACTGTTTAGTAATATGTGCTGCAGGACATCGGAAAACTCCACAGAGGACGAGTGAGAGGTGTTTTAAAAGGGAGATGAGGCACCATGCTGCAAAGACTTATACATGAGTTCAAACCAAAGGGGACACCTTTCTGTTGAGAGGAGCTGATTTAATGTAGCTGCTGGGGAGAATTTACTGTCTGCCTCTTGCAGTATAGACCCGCTGTATAATTTACTAGTTCTTATCTACCCATGTAGCACATGCTGATCTGGGATAATAGCATTGTTTGATGAGGCAGCCAAGAGAGCAGACTGCAGAGTCGTAAGATAATGTACATCGTTCACACATGCCCTGTGCGGGGAGTGTTTGACTTCTTCTGTTTTGGATCGGAGAACAATGGAGGAGGAAACTGCATCTGTGATTTGTACTCGCCGATTGCTGACAGCTACATCCATGAAATGTAGTTCAGGTTATTCAGATTTCTAAACTCGCACCAATCATAAACATATTTGAGTGAAAGGGATTAGAAAACATGTGCTCGTCTCCAGCCCTGAGGGACACTGTGCAGCAGAGGAAACTGTGCATCAAACCATAAGCACGCCTGGCACAGTGGCTGTATGTGTAACCTTAAAAATATATGGAAATGTGACAGAAGCTAGCAGCACGGGGAGAGAACAGCGGGGCGATCTAAAAGCTCTGTGAACGCTGTTTTTTGATGTCAATTTATGTCATTTAGAGTAAGCCCACCTTTCCAAAGATATAAATGAAATTAATTAATTCCTGAGTGACAGCCATATGGCTGTTAAAATAACAACCCAGCACACAATTCATCATTCCATTAAAAGTGAGCAGAATTCAGGGCTGATGTTATTAAACAAAGTTTTTTACATTTATGTTAATTAACCCAGTGTGTCCATTATGCAGCTGGGTCGGCACCTTTGCCTTTTCTTCCCCTGTGTTGATGTTAACCTTTTACCATCATTAAATACATGCTGAACATTACAGTTAAGAAAACACTGAAGAAGATAAATCACAAATATTAAGAAAGAAACGCTCTGAAGAAACGAATTCCTTTGGTATTCCCATTCCAACAGCATTCCCATTCCCCTGCTAACTATGACTCTCTTAAGGAAGCCAAACGCCTTGTGTGCTAATTAGTACAGCACATGAATGGATGAATGAGATTCCCACCGTCCCTCCCTCCTATAGCCAAACCACAGCCAAGGGAGCGTGCTGAGGAGAATCAGTGGGGAAATGCGTGTGTATGTTGAGTTGGCTGCAAACGGAGTTGTACAACTTGGACACAGAAATTACAACAATACTTCACTTTCTGACAAGGATTTAGGGCTCTTTTCTAATGTTCCCGAGCAGAACTGAAAATATCACATTGACAGCAGGGTGGGTATTGGTGCGATATAAAAGGAATTTTCTAAACTGGGTACAACATTTCCAATTCCATTCTGTCACTGTTATCATGAATTTGTCATATTTGTGTATCATGTTCCAATACTCTTTAATCCCTTGTGACAAGGTCTGCAAAATGTACTTTTTTACACTCCCTCTTATTTCTTCAAAGAGGCGCACAGTCAGAGCAAGGAGCACAGACTCTCGTGTATTGACATTAGATGTGGGCCTTTTTTCATTTACAGCTACAATATTCATCTCCTGTAGTGCAGCCGAGAGACTTTAAGACTCAGACTAAAAACCTCATAACAAATTTGGAGATTTGTTTTTCTTTTTCGGTTCTGATGTCAAAAAAAAAAATAATACAGCTTCGGGAAAGTTTTAGTCTTGCTTGCTTTACATTGGCTGTCACAACTGTTGTTCCGGCCCCCTTTCCCTTTGGCTGTGTTACCCTTTTAAATGTCCCTCTGCAACTCAGGACAGCAGCAGGACTGTCCAGACCGCTGCGAAATGCTACTAAGATTTTGAAAACTGCAAGGAAGAATGTGATCGAGCGCTCTTAAAGGCCGGCGCACATTCAGCTGATGGCTTACCTCACCTCAGGCATGCAAGCTATTTCTACACTATTTTACAACAGACCTGTCAAACCTCGTGGTTTTGAAGGGATTCTCCTGTCGTTTACCCTTCTCTGGCTGGTTGGCTGTAACATCGACTGAAGACCTACTTTATGCGTTTGCGACGTTCGCCTCCGGTACAGCAGATGGCAGCATGTAGAACAACAGCTGTAACATCTACTGACGTGAAGTCATGAAGGACGCTTCCTCGCTTACGTCGGTCAAAGTCAGGCTTTTTGTAAAATAGGCCACACAGATTTTAATGCATCACACGTAGGGAAAAGAGACAAATCTGGCAAGCGTAAGCGCACACAAGAGGTGCAGAAACATGCTCCACCCAGGACTGCATTCATACCATCTCTCCCATCCATTTTCATCATCACCCTCTCCTACAAATTGTCTCTCTTGCCAGCAGCCTCTGTCAAAATCACAACTGAAGCATGTGTGTATGTATGTATCCTTCAAGTAATACATATTTAAAGTAAGTGCTGGATTTTTATGCCCTTTTGTGTTTTCTTTTTTATAATGCAGGGGTGTTCACAGCCTTTCATTCTCAACCAGGGATCTGATTCTGACCACCCAACTGGAGCCACTTAATGTAGGAACTAGTGAACCCAGTCCTTGTTACTCTGATATTTTAAAGCAAATGGCTGCCTCGTGGTGATTTCAGGATTCACTGTGTCCCCTTGCTGAATGTAAGGGGTATGTGGACAGCGGTCAGAGTGGTGGGACGGCAGGGAGGGGCACTGGAACACTGCTTTCAAATATTTTCAAATCCCAGTGTTTTCAGGTATGTTTTACACCAACACTGTCCTCTGACACTCTGCTTTGGAAGGACATGGTGACCATGTGGAACGATGGTGATAACTAGCGTCATCTGTGTTTTGGCATCATCCAGTCACAAAAGTGAGTTTTGCAGATGATTGTTCTGCACTGGTACAGTGAAACAAAGGGTGGCTTGGCACAGTAAGACTAGGCAGATTCTTGTGTTGCCTCTTGATCGTTTTATGTTTTAGTAAATGTAGATGACAAAAAAGGATTGTGCCAGGAATTGAGGAGAGGTTCCAAACTGCAAAAATGGGTTCAAAGCATCACTCAAGAATCACTCCGAGTGTCACATCTGAAGAACAGCGTTTCTATGCAGAATTTACAGCACACAAGATTTTCAAATCTGAAAAGGTGCAGACAGTGTTCGCAGGAACACGGGACGGGAAGAAAACAGAAGGGCTTTGCTTCTGGGCTGAGAAGATGAATCTGTTTTATCCAGCAAAGCAAACCCTGGCTGTATACTAAGCGAGACAGGATGTGCCCAGATATGTTGTGTGTTTGGGTTCCACTATTCATCACTTCAAACACATCCTCAGCTCCCTGCCAATACAGCGCCTCATCCACGATGCAGCTCAACAGTGTGACTGCCACCGCTGCTCTCAGCCCAGGAGCCACAGCCAGTGATTTACTATCTAGCTGTATTTTGTCTCACTTGGGTGCACACCGCTAGCCACACTGTTGCCCTGTCACAAGCTGCCTTGCCATATTTGTAATTCTGTGTAAAGCAGTACCTGTGAGGTGGTATCTTCTCAGCATTCATCAGAGGACGCTTTAATCTGGTTGTGTCTCGACTCTCCCTCCGCAACAATGAGAAAGATGAGTGTGATGAGGCAGAACCAACAGAAAATATTTTCTACGTCCCGCTGATCAGATAAAGTGCTGCAATTACTGGCCAGGGAAGTTTGCTCTGTGATTTAAGCTATTGTTGGGCCTTTTTACAACCTCAAGAGAGTCAGTCATGGTCAAAAATGTGGCTTTCTTTTTACTGGACCTCAGTGCAGAATTGTCAGAACCAGACTAAATGTGCCATTGACAAGACGATAACAACAATTATCCTTTAAACACATCAGAATATCCAATGGGTTTAAGTGATTATGTAAAAGGTGTTGATGTAAGTAGTTTCTTTCATTTGTACAACATGCAATCACATAATGGCAGCACAGGCAGCTTTTTCTCATCTCTTCTTGTTTTGCTTTGTTGTATCTCCCTGTTTTTTATGCAAATGAAACCTGAATAAAAACACAAATTAATGTGTAATGGAGGTTCTGCCACCTGTGCCCACAGGCCAAATGGTCTTTGCAGAGTGAGTTCCCCACTCAGAATGAGGCATGCAGATTTCAAAATGCCATTTCATATTTTTACGTGCACATTTGTTTAATAGCTTATTTAAGTACAGTCCCTTTCATTCTTTCCTTAGGGGGCCAATTTAGACTTTGACATAAAGCTGCACTCGGCAATAGGAAATGCATATTTGAATAAATTGAACTTGAATATCCAGAAATCCTGTCAGTAAACTGCACACAGCATGCTTTTGTTTACCAACCTGGCCAGTCTGTGATCATTTTATACCAAAAGATACCAAACAGGCACAAGAGGCTGACGGAGTGACAGTAAGAGTCTGCAGTAATCGCCCCAGGCAACGTTTTTGGATTTCACATTTTAGTTTTGACTGTTTGTCTGATACCATACACTTCATGTGGGGGAATCGAAATTCAAGGTCTGATTTAAGAGAGATGTCACATTTTTCTCCTTTGTAGCTATATTTTGCAATTTAGGCTTCTACAGCAGGTGTATATATAAAGTATATCTACTGTAGAGTCCAGCTTCCAGAGTCTATACACAAACTCTGAATCTGCCTTTCCTGTGCACATAGCTAGTACTTGAATGATGTGTTCCAGCTGAGGTTTAGAGGGAATCATAGCTCTGAAATGGTTCTTGTCAAAGCAGTCAGTGATCTTTAAATCAACAGCAAAGCAAATAAACTTTCTTTCCTAGTGCTGCTCCACCTGAGTGCCACTTTTGACATTGACATTGAAAGCTGTGTGTGCTTATCTGGAACTGTTCTTCAGTGGTTCTCAACATATTTAAAAAGAGCCGTTTTCTCTGTATCTCTTGGCGACTTCACATCTGAAGAAGTCAAAATTTTCTGTGGGGTTCCACAAGGGTCAGTTCTAGGCCCACTGCTATTCAGTCTATACATGCTCCATCTTGGTACCACGACACAGAATCACAATGTATCCTACCATTCATGTGCTGATGACACACAGCTGTACGTCTCACTTTTCTTACACTGACGACATCAAACCATCTCAGAACTTTCTACAACTTAAGGAAAACATGAACTTCTGATGGTAGGCCAAAAAGTACAACGGCAAGAGATTGTATCTGTGTTATCCCCCCTTGTGCTGAAGCACAGTGAGCATGTAAGAAACCTGGGTGTTACCAATCTTAACTTCCAGCATCACATCACTGTTACTATAAAAACTGCTTCCTACCACTTACAAAATATTTCCAAATTTAGGAGCTTCCTGTCCCAGTCTGACTCTGAGAAATTGGTCCATGTGTTCATCTCCGGCAGGTTAGATTACCGTGTTGCCTTTTTGCAGGACTACCCAGAAAGACAATAGGTAGGCTCCAGCTCATCCAGAGTGCTGCATCCAAAGTGCTAACTGGGACCAGGAAAATACAAAAATACATTACACCTGTACTGAAAATGCTTCACTGGCTGCTGGGACAGTGTTGAATTGATTTCAAAGTATTACTGTGTGTTTACAAGGCCCTAATGGTGTGGCTCCAGCCTGCTCACGGGCTATAGTCCAAACAGATCCCTCAGATCATCAAGCGTCTCCCGAATGCATGCAGAATTAAAATGAAATCAGGTTAAGGTGCATTTTGTCACTGTGGTGCTGTTCTCTGATGACCTGAGATCTGCTGATCATTTCTATGTTTTACCGTAAAGCACATTCAGTTTACCTGTGTATGAAATGTACTATATAGATTTAATTGACTCTTTACCCATAATGCCCCACATTATGTCCAGAACTCCCTCTGGTCTCACACCTGCACACTAATAACAACGAACACATCGTATTAGCTTATGAACCGTCCAGTCATAAAAACATCAAGGTAATGAATTAAATTGTGTAATTGGTTTCTGAATAACTGGAATGGATATTCAATTTACAGTCTCTGCACAACTAGGCAGACGTGATTCATCCCATGTTTTTAAATCTTTAAATAAAAGAGTGATAGTGCCAGACTGCACCTTCCCCACATAATATGAGCTCTGGTGCTTCTGCAGTGCAGGACAAACAAAAAGGTACAAGACTGAAAGTTTTGCAATAAAGGATGAATAGCATTGTATCAGCCAGCGCTTGTTTTCATTCTATAGCAGCTTTGCATTTGGCAAAACCGCTGGCATGAATCAGCAGATTTTCATATATCTGATATAAAACCGTTATTTCCATGATTTCTTGCAGTCCAAAATGCGGAGCAGCATAAATTATGTCACATTAATGCACTGCGGATTTGATTATGCCGTTTTCCAATTAATGTGCCAGGGGCATTTACACTGCAAATTCAATTCTGTGTGTACTGTTGTCCAAAATAAAACTGAAATGAAGGTGCACTGCGCTCAGAGGTAATACAGGACGTCAGCAGAAATACCTGAAAAGGATATATAGGATAAATAAAAGAAAAATGAGGCAAGCACAGGTATGTATATCTAAAACACATCAGCAGAAAACTGAAGCCCTAACAGATCTGCAGCCAAAGTGTTATATCAGTTATGCTTCCTTACATTTTAGCAGTGTGACTCATTTGTTAGCAGGACTTTGTGAAGTATGTTTTCTCAGTGACTTGCTTATTACTGCAGGCACAGACTCCTGCCTTTGCTAATACTTAAGATGAGTTACATACTGAGGACAATTTCAGGGAAGTGCAGCCGTGCCTGTTCAGTAATATGACTCTGCTTCCCACTTTGTGATTTCAATTCAGGTGAGTCCTTGAGGAGCTTTCAGGAGGGCAAAAATAAGGTACGGTTTAATGATCCCACTATAGTTTAAAAAACAAGAAATATTATACAACAAAATATTCAGTTAGTGTGTGGGGGGGGGTCCTTGAAGTAAAGATGTTTGAAAAGCCATAATGGATTACTTGCATAGAAATGTAGTCATCAAGTCTCCATCAGAAAACCTATGGGGCTAACTGGCACGAACATTTTTGTGATACAACTGGTTGAACTACTGGAAATGTCTTGTGTATCATACAAGGATGAATCTTACAGATGATCTACTGTAAGACTGACCGCAGACCCCATGACAACAAACAACTGATGCCCAGAAGCCCAGGCGAGTAAGATACCCTTGGATCCTCACAAAGAGGACTATCTGGCTAATAACAATAATAGTGGTAAGAAGAAAGCAGTCTTTATGTGGGGAAAATGGACAGTGTATGTAGAGTTTGTCAAAGGAAAACGGTTTGTCCCTGTGGCGAGAAGACCTCACTATATATGGCCTGTTTAAGGTTTAATGATAACTCTTCTTTCAGACAGAATCCACGCTTCTGTCCTCGCCTCACTACCAACTGTATGGTGTGACATTGAGATATCTTTAAATCCCTATGAAAGATTTATAAAGACATTTCATGATGACAGGGTCTGGTATCACGGGTCAATGCTATTCAGACCACGAGTGGCTTCCTGTGGATAAGCAATGCACAATGGATGCAATGGAAAACAACATTCATCCTCACAAAACTGTATGGGGTGACTGCAGCCTGCTGTGCCGAACACAAGACCAAAGTTGATATTCAAAAACACGTCTAAATGTCCTACAGCCAGTGTTGTTTTTCATTAACAGGGCTCTGCCTATGCAGTTTTCTTTTCACTGTCGTATTTTAATAATTATATCTACCTGAGATGTACATCAAATACATGAACTTTAAAGGCGCCTCACAGCTGAGACTTAAATCATTTGTGCTGAAGTGCAAAACTTCAACAAAGGCTACAGAATGAGAGGGCACACAGAAATTATTCCTCCACTGAAAAACTGCATAATGCATTCTGATTAAATTCAGTAAACTCAGCTAAATGCTAACATTTAGCAAACCTGCATATTACATTTCCTGATTATGTGTGTAACTTTATTGGTTCACACTGTCAGTTCAAATATTAAACTTGTTAAACCTCCACACAATCCAAAGACAGCACTGCTACGGTGGCTGACAGGGGTCACAAAGTCTTTACTTAATTGCAGCTCGCTATATTAAATAACCGTCAACTGCACACAGGTTGTGTTCATCAGATTTATTGTAGATGCTATTTCCAGGCAATGTTGACACCAGACTGGTGTTACTCACATTGGAGTTATCCAGAAGAAGCTTGTGGAAACAATGTAATGGCCCTTCTTCACTAGTGAAAAACAGATTGGTCATTTCACTTGAATTACACACATGGTTGCAAACACTTAATACAATATGTAAATTGAGCTTGTTGTGCTTTGTTTGCAAGTTAATTTTGTTTACATAAAGGAGCAGACCAAAACAAGTAAATCTGCTGGCCACTTTCAACAAGCTTTGGGGGATTTCACGGTAGCGCTGTCAAAAATATCCATTCTTCGATGCATATCGATTCTGAATATTTGAAAGGGTTTCAGCGCTCATTTTCCGCACTGCTGATACACCAGTGCCAGCTGCGCTTTTCCCCTCTCTTCTGTCCGACAGCTGACCTCTGTAAAGAATTTCGAGAGGTCGGTGACAGCACCCATTTCAACACCACTGAAGCATTAAACAAGATGGCCCAGCAAACTGTTGTTGGTAAGTGTGTTGTCTTGTTGTTGGCCCAACAGCCATTTGTAATTCTCAAAGCTAAGCTAATCCCCCTCAGAGCGATCAGGCCTGAGGAGCCTCAGACAGCAGGCAGAGCTTCAGACGGTACAGCAATATTAACTTTACTTAACTGATTAGTTCATCATTTTGAAAGGCCAAGGCCAAATGTGTGTGTGTGTGTATATATATATTTCTTAAATATTGTCATATTCAGTGTTTACTGCAGTCATTCTGTTCTCTGCTACCTGCCAAGAAAAGAAAAACGTCATGCCATGTTGTCATGTTACAGCCTTAAAAAACGTCTGCCCTCAGCGTCATTTTTCCCTGTGGTATTGAAAAAGGCATCTAACATCGACATTATTGAAGAAATTGGGAATCCTGGTATGGTGACAGCTCTAGTTCATGGGAAGGATGGAGAAATAGTTTTCTCTGTAGTTACCTCTGAAATGCTCCTGAGTCAACGGCTGCTTGGTACAGACAGTGACAATGATCAAGGAATCAAAGTTTGTCCTTGCATGTCTCCAGCTTTAGAGATTGGTAGAGAGAATGTGAGCAGCTCCTCTTAATATTCTCCTGGAAGCTCATATAATTTCCAAAATGCTGATGAGCAGCTCTTGCTTTCATGGTTACAAATGGCCATGGAAATTAAAATGAACACCTCCATCCTAAAAATCTATTTACTGTATGCTGATGTGAAAGAATCCCAAAAGTGAAATAAATGTATTCCCCATTCCTCATAACAACAGCACAGTGGTATTAATGACCAAAGCGTCCGGTCTCTCCGTCAGTCCCTCTCAGGTACAAATCACAGCGGTTTCCCCCAAAGAGATGGATTTTTTATTGAGGGTGTGTTTCATTTGTTTGTGTGATGACACATGTCTTAACAGACCGCTGCTGTCAATACCAACCTTAAGCAGACTGGCATTCAGAGCTGAAGAAATGAGGATTGAAGCTTATCTTATTAACTTATCATTGATACCTCATTGACACCAGCGACTGGAGTTAAGAACAATACTGGAGGAGCTTCGTTGTTGAGCAGCTTGATTTGGGTTGATGGAGCCACGAGGAGGCGGTGCGGTGATGAGATGTAGGAGCATGTAATGACGAGTCTGGACATCTGAATCCCTTTTCTTTGTAAACTGAAGCTTGATTCCTTCCCTGGATTTTGTTGCTCGAGGTGTATTTTTAGTATTGGCCTCAAACATTTCTGCCTTCACTGACGGTGTGAGTTTTTTTCCCTCCTACAAATTGAATCCTGCAGAATAGCAAATCCAGAAATACAGAAGTGTTAACACATTGTGACCGATTTTTGATGACTTGAGCACACGTATAACTCAAGTAGTTATGCAAAATCTAATGTCATTTCACCTCTCGATGTTGCTACAGCAACATGATTAATTCAGATGGCAGCAATCATAAAATCTGCATTACTACCTCCGTTTGTACTCGATGCGGCTCAAGATGCAGATTCTAAACATTTCCTAATGTCAAAATAAGCGATCTAGAGGCAGCGCGGTGAGCTCTCTGAGAGCTTTCCAGTTTTCCTGTCTTGCTGGGCTTTTGCTCTTGGACAAAACACCCCAGACTGCAGCTGGTTTCTTCTCTCGACATACTGTAGTCACTTTGAAACACATACTGCGTGCACGGTATTTCTTCTTTTCCTCTTTCGCCCCCCCTTTACTGAGCGTGGGCAGCTCCACTCCAGCTCTTCCTGCGAGGTTACTGTACATAATTGGCCAACCACAGGCAAGTATGAGTGTTCTGGGTATCTCTGCGGGATGGACACGTCAGTACGTTCCCCCTCTTCTCACATCACATTTAACAGCCCTCATCATGTCCTCTGATATCGCTGACATTTTGGGAGCCACACAAAATAGTGACCTGATTACAATCTAATTTCATGCACTCTTCGCTGATGAGAAGTGATGATAATGAAATACACGAGGCGTTAGTGACAAAGCTTTTCTGCAAACAAACTGATTTATGGGAATATTGTTTAGCTCGCTTGGAAAACATCTCCATCTGATAGTTAGTTTCATCTGTTAAATCAAGCATCTGTCAGTGCACTATCTCAAAACGTGTGAAAGGATTTACATAAACATTTTGTCTTGTTCAAAGGAATGATTGATGACTGATAGACGTAATTATTTTCAGCTTTACTTCCTTGTAATCCCGCCAAAGTCAAATTGATTTACATCTAATTTAAGGCGTCTATATTGTGAATTGATTACAGGCCACTACCAGTCCCTATATATTCCAGATATTTTTCAGCATAACAGCATGAGAATTTTTTTATGTCTGAATCTATTAATTGTAAGAGGACACTCTGGGTTATTTCATGACCGCAATAAACAAAGCTTGTTATGTCAATTGTCGTTATTTGTCATGACACTGCAGTAATAGAGGCTCGCTGCTGAATCTCAACGTAGGTTTGCAAGGTCAAGAAATGTATTTAACATGGTTTAAGTAAGCAAAATGACAGCTTTGTGTATAACAGCATGTCGGAGAACATGCTGGCAGAGCTGTTCTATGTGTTTTCAAGTTGCTGAGAGGATTGACCCTCGAAGATGAGAGGACGTATATGTAAACACACATTTCCCGAACAAAGAATCAGCAGCGATACACTTCTGTTTCCTCCCTGTCTCTGGCCCACTGAGCACAAGGCAATTTCTTCTTTTTACTTCTCTCAGGTGTACCTGGATGTTTTATTGCCTCACACTGATATTGCTCAAGGACAAAAAGAAGAGTGCCAGATAAAAATGAGACCTTGCAGGCACTCAGGAAACACCGAACTGTAACATGCTCATTACCCTCTTCCTCAGTTTGCTTATGTCAAATATAGAAGCTCAAGATGATTTAAGACGAAAAAGAAAAGCAGCGCGGAGGAATGGATTCGGTTTGATGTGTACGTTTGAGCAGAACTCGGTGGAAATCACTCTGAGTGGTCAAACACAAAGAGCTCTGGACTTGACAGGTGCCTGTGGGGAGGGACAATGCTTTCACAATTGCCTTCTCATGAAGCTTTTCAATCAGGGAAATGGGGAGCAACACTAGATTAGCACCCCTGGAACATGAAAGCAACAGTGAGCAACACACACCTGAAGCACTCAGTCATAAAACCCAATTAGCACAATGCACACACACACACACTAAGTCATGCAATGTTACCGTTATTTAACTTTTAGATTAAAGTATTTGCGTATATGCACATCTACATATTTTTCACCAAGCTTTCTTGGTCCCGCACAGACACAGAATCAAAGTTGCCTCACCAACACAATCCTGACAATGACAGTGCTGAGAATGAAATAGTAGAAAATTAGCAAAACATCTAAGTATGCACTTTCATCATAGAAACACTGCTTTAATCTCAGAAAAGAGGATGTTTATGCTAGCTATGCCTCCAACCACTTTTCATCTTATTAGCTCAGATGAAATTTTTTTGAAAGTGAGATCTGAAAAGGGCTCTCACAGAAAGACGACAAAACAGTGCACATCAAAAGAAGGGAAACGACAACTTATTTGACGAATCATCCAGGTAACAGCGTGAAACCGCGCCGGCATAAGAGAAAGCGGTTTGCATACAAAGCATACGCACTTTCAGACTCCAGTCATAATTATTCGAAGAGTGCATTTTGTCTGTGGGCTGAGTGACTCGAGCACTGCAGCTGGTAGATATCATCTGTTTGAGGCAAATTCATCTTTGTGACAGGTGACAGAAGAGTCTCCTAAACTTTTTTGATTTGTGTAATATTTTGATGAATTTCCAGTCGTGCATTTGAAATAAATGGGCTGAGGGGAGACGTTTATGGGCCGAGGGGAGACGCTTCTGGCCGAAGTTACAGGTGACAGTCTCTTGCATCAGAGGAAATGTGCTGCATCTATTCAAACATTTTGCTTCTTATAGAAATTTATGATATGCATGTATCATTCTGATAGTAAATCTAGATCCTGTCATTTGTTCTTGTCAGCCACCATATTTCACCCCAGCAACTGTGTATCCCAGACCTTAATCTTTCCTCCACATTTGTCATTCTTTTTAATAAGACTCAGACCTCCACATTGTCTGTTTGACAGACAGCCACACAGTATGTGTAGGGCTTGCAGGAAGTGAGGATTGAAAGGGAATGTTAACATTCACAGATGAGGACTATTGTTCAAATTTGCAAATTCATCACAAGAGCACTCTGATAAGCTTTCTGGAAAATATATCGGACTGAGATACTACAGAACCAATAATGGCTTCTTGGATTGGAAACTATAAAGGGAAAAATGTATTTCAAATAACCTTTATCTTTCACTGTCAAAACTGAGACACAGTCAATCCTTTGAAGTGTAAAATTTCCCTTAGAGTGTAAACAACTCTCTCCCATCCATGACGTTTACCTCTCCTCTTTGTGCTCGCAATTTTCTACATGAATAAAGAAGCTGCTCCTTTCTCCCACTGGCTAGACCCTGACTGAAGTGCAATCTGTTATAATATCAACTGAAGCCCCCATTGGCAAGCATCATTAGCCTCCGCTCTTTCTTGCATATTTAGTGCTAGCACCATCCATGTGGCAATAGGCAGCATCACAATTGATTCTGCACAGTACAATGATTAGTGCTGAGAGTGTGATACTGTTCTTTACAGTGAATTTCCACTCTTATCTGACCAATACAACCGCCCCAAAAAAATCAATTATCAATAAAAGGATCTGTTAATGTGGACTGAACCAAATCCCCAACTCTTGATTTTCTCATTTTAAGGTTTTATCCCGTGCTCGTTTTTGACAGTTCCTCATAAAAGACGGGTTATTCCTTTTAAACAATCTCGCAGGATGTAAGAGGAGAAAGCTGTGACGGCGTGTAAAAATGAAATGCCTCTTCCTCTGCCAGTCAGCTTAGTATCCTGATACCGCTGCTAGCTGTGCACCTGGCACTACACTATAGGTAGGGAGGCTGGCTTAAGATTTCACACACATCCCTGTCATGAAAGATTGAGCATGTGGGAGTCATTGAAATGTATTCATGCTCACAATGTAGAGGAAGCACGGGGCCACAGTAATGGTTGTCAGGGGCTGGTATGCCTCAGTGAACTGAAGACGACATTTTCTGTCTCACTGGCTGCAGGGATGTTTGAGTTATATAACCCTGCAGGAAGCCACAGATGAGAATGTCACATGTGAGCCCTAATAAAATGCTGCATTTAGTAAGTGTGCCATGAAGAGCCTCGCATAGTCCAAGTGATTAAATAAAGGCTATGTTTTTGTGGAGCCCCTATAAAAATCTGATTGTTTTATACAGCACTACAAGGTAACATTTTACGCCAGCTACCTCAGCTCGCCTTTGTTTGTGAAACTAAATCGATATGATGCTGCCAAGGATCAAAAAAGAGAAACATCTGGGAGTGTTTAGAAATTGGGCATTCTTATTGTAAAAGCCACTGGAAGCTTGGGCTTATTCTGAGTGGCGCATTTTGAGACTATAAAAGCCCATCTGAAGTCTGTTTTCATCCCGGACCCGCGCAGACAGCCATGTTTGGTTGGGAGAGTTAAAGGGGTCTCAGATAACAACACATCTTATCTTCTGCAGGATTCTACAGTATCTCCGCTCAGGTTAGGGCGTCCTTTTCACAGATGCAAATGTGGTGGAAATGAGATGAATGCACTTCTGTACGCTCCAATGACAATAATGAGGCTGAAAAAGGCAAACAATGTCATTGGAAGGTTTGTTGTGGAGTGCTGGATGAAGGAGACGTCCTTCCTGTCCACAGCTGATAAGCATCTTGCTTTGGAAGGACGTCTTTGCAAAGTTTTTCTGTTTACATTGCTGTGATGATAATTACCATCATTTCACAATGTTGACGGCAGAATTTCAGTGGGCCTGGTATCTGATGAAACAATCATAGACCTAACCTGACATTAACCCAGTTAAACGAGTGGGTCCCCAATCTACAGCTCAGGACAACCTCAGGGGTCCTTCAGGTTAGATTTTAATTTACGGGAATCGAGGGTCTCAGGATAGTACGCTGTACGAATGTAAAGCACTCCAAGACAACTGGGGGAATGGAAAGCCAATTAATTGATTAGTCGACTGACAGAAGGCTCATGGGTAACGACTTATGAAGACGACATCTTGGATTTTATTTTCAAATATTTTACAAACTGAACTATTCATAGAGTAAACCAAGGAGATTACTGAGTAGACACATTAAAATGACATAATCATTGGTTGCAGCACAGACAGTCGTATAATGCTGTCTCATCCAAAACCTGAACGCTTTGCAGTGTCCCGAGCATCATTTCAAGGAAAGGTGTACCCACTGAAACCAGACCGCTGACACCAGCAGATGAAGGCTCGCCTTTGTTCACTCAGGAACGCGTTCTGTGTGACTTTGATTGGTTCTTCCTACTTTACAGTGAAAAAAAAACATGAATCTAATTGATCTAAAATGCTTCTACTTGGATGTCTTTGACAAAAAAAGTGTGGGAACCCCTGGAATACCAGCGAGAGATATTTTAATAAGATATTTTCTTCAAAGCCTTGAACAGTACGCGCAATTTCGGGTGAGCTACAGCCTGTAAGTGATATGAATGTACTTCATCACAAGTAATGGTTCTGTGGTTTGCATGAGCTCCATAATTATTCTTTTGCCATTTTGTGTTTTTCTTTAAAACTTTTAGAGGGTAAAGTCCAAATGGCATAAAACCACTGATGTGAACTCAAAAAGTAGTTAAAGAGTGACACATTTCATATCGTTCTGCACTCTTATCTCTGCGTATTCCAGCTGATAGAGCAGAGGTTAAAGTCCTGACAATCAACTTCGATATGTTGCTGTTTTTATCCACACTGGTTCAACAGTGAAAGATCTGCTTCATTTTATTTACACAGTGCCGTCATTTCAACATGTCACACAAAGAGATTATTTTAAATAAGCCAGCGGAGGGGAACTGCAGTCGCTTTCTCAATCTTTCCGTTATTCACTTTGCCTAAAACAGTCCGGAGATGAACTGCAATCATGAAGAACTCTTTCCAGAAGCAGAAAACCAGAGAGCTGCTGTGTGACTCAAACCTGTGATGCCATCAGGCTTAAAAGCAGAGTTGCTCATTAGAGACTAAATTTAAAGTGACTGCAAGAATACCGAGGGCAGTTTCTGGGTATACGGGGATATTCATCTGACACAATGAAAAACTGTCAGACAGAAACTGCAAAAATCACAGCACTCAACAAGAACTGTATTATGAGATCTTGCACATAATGAACCCAAAGCTAGATGATCTTATTTTCTGTTAGTCACTTTTTAAAGAATTGCGAAGTCATGTTGTCTCCTGCAGTAAGAGTAATTTGCTCCTTAAGACGAATGCTCACACAAAGTGACAAATAACGAAGTAAAAATCCACTTTTTGTCCTCCTCCAAAGTTAAACATTTGTCTGCAAGCTTTCAGGCACTGTTGAATGAATCAACATTGAGCAGCCTTGTATTTATGTTTGGAAAGCTGACACTGGCATAAAACCCAAAAGCAGGTAAACCAGATGACTCTTAGAGAGACTAAGATTCTGAAGACCAAACAGCAGGGCATCGAACAATGTGACGCAGTTCACTTTGCTCCCACAATTCTTCTCCACCTTTCCTTTTTCTAGTTGTATTCAAGCTTTACAGGCTACAATTTTCTGCTGTTACAGTACAAATTTATTACACCACTCCAACATTGTACAAGGCAAAAGTACAACATGAGCCAAATCAATGCAATAAGTGCTGCTGCTGAGGTCGCACTGATCCCACTCACATTGTCATTGTTCAAATGCAGTGCAGAGATCAAATAAAAAGGCCAGCCTGCTCTGGGAGTCTAAAAGGGCAAACAGCTGAAACTAAAGCTATATCTGAGAGCAGAGCTGAAGGGAGACCGTTCCCACGTGAGACCGCCACAATATGAAATCCATTAGCTTTCATACTAACTGCTGGACACACACTTGACATGAAATGACGAGGTAACAAAGACCGGCAGAGCAGCGTGGAAGGCTTTCAGGCCTTAACTACGGTCTCATAAGATTAAAATCATCAAGTATGTCCCCAATATTTTGACTTGTTTCCACTGAGTAATCCGCTTCAGCTGCTGTGTGTTTCTCAAAGTATCTGTATCACGTTCGCTTGATGTCAACAATTCAATATCATGAAATGAAACTGGAGCTGAGACAGAAAGATCCAGCGTCAGTGATGAATTAATTAATGGAAGAACACCACCACTTGAATTCATTTCTTTAATTTGTGAGAGTGCATCTGACATTTTTCATATCACAGCCAGTGATGCCATAATTACAGAGATGTTGTCATTACAGCACATTCACCAACGATTAAAGTGAGAGTGGAAATAAATTACCCTTCTCATCATTTTGATTGCGTCATGCAGAGTGAATGTATAACAGGCAAATATCAGGGAAAGGTGAAGTAATATTCATACGCAGGGAGCCAAAGTTACTGTAGATTTCAGGCCTAGAGCAGCCCTTAAACCAACTTGTGTGCAAAACTTTCCAACTGATGACTCCACTAAAGTGTCTAAAGAGAGGAACTATTGATTTGTGTTCACCATCCAAACGGATTTAAATCTTTAATTAGCTCAGTGGCATGTGGCCAAATGTAAATTAGACATCTGCCTTGTGATTGTGTCAGGATGTTGATGAAAGGTTCCAACACTGGCTTCTGGCGGAAACAGCATTGTCTATGGTGAAAATAAATCTGATTACCAAAATTGAATTGTAGGTTGTGTGTGTGTGTGTGTGTGTGTGTGTGTGTGTGTGTGTGTGTATATATATGTGTGTGTCTGTGTGTATGTGTGTGTGAGAGAGAGGAAGGGAGAGAGACCCAAATGCAATCTAATGCACTAATGCAAATCTAATGCCACTAAAAGCTAATTCATTGCTTATCCTGACTGTAATTTTTTAAAGTTTAAGTACAGAAAATACATCTGATCCAGTCTGGGGTTTAACATCGTCTCAAATGAGTAATGTTTCCAACAAAATAACCCTACTCGCCAAAGACTGGCTGCTCCCGTCTTGGCTTGTTTGTTGTGTTAATCTGATTGGCTGAGTTGACTAAAGGCTGCTGACTCGCATATCCAAAATGCCACCCATCCATGTGGCAGGAACAAGCCACAAAAGAATAGTTGCAAAAACATAGAAGTAGTGACAAAAAATAGCTTCAGGATAAGATGTCAGAACAAACAGCGAGAGGTTACATCTATTTGTAACCCAAAATGTGCACAGATACAACGTGCGAGTGACATATATTTAATAAGCAATGGACTGAGACTTGTGCATTTTTTTCATAATTAGCTGAAACAATGTTTTAACTCTGCCGGATCACATCTGAGATGGTGAAGAATGCCCACACTGCTTTCCACCCTGTGTGGAGACAACACCTGTCGACAAACTGACAAGACACAACCTGCAAATAAATGCTACTGTGACACGCCATTCAAGCACTTAACAAAACTAAGTGTTGTTTTGACATGGAAACAACCAGACCCAACCGCTCAGCCCATTTAATCAAACCCCAAACCCTCAGAGGCTTAATAAATGTCCCTGCCAAGTTTCATAAATGGTGGATCAATTATAATTGATTTCACAGTCTGATACATTTATTAAAGTGACATTCATTTATTCACGTCTTACCTGTTTTGCTATCAGCCCCTGCTTGCAGTTAGAAAGAGAATGAGCTTACTTCCTCATACTTTATTCAAATATGACTTTGAGAGTTTTTGCTACATTGAAATAATTGCTACACTGCCAAGGCGGATTTAATACATACATAGCA
Organism: Chaetodon auriga; assembly: GCF_051107435.1. Taxonomy (NCBI): domain Eukaryota; kingdom Metazoa; phylum Chordata; class Actinopteri; order Chaetodontiformes; family Chaetodontidae; genus Chaetodon; species Chaetodon auriga. The sequence continues at coordinate 4,110,030 of NC_135080.1, forward strand.
ACACTTCATTTCTCCCACTGGTCAGCCAATGAGACATCTCTATAATTGTTAACTGCATGATACGTACTATTGAGTGTGCAACAGGCAGTCAGGAAATGCAATTTCTCTTAAGAGCAGAATAAATTAGTTCCAGGGTGTTACCCCCTGTCACATTAGGTGACATCCCCCGCAGATGAAAGCTGCCACTCAGCGGAGCAGGCGACCATCAGAGATGATCTCATTTCACCAACGACGTCGCCGACCTGCTGGGGCGAGCCATGAGTAAAAGATTCCTCTGTGGCCGCCTTCAACAGCCAACAAACGCGTCTGTGTGCATTTACTGGATGTTAGGGCTTCACAGAAAAGTCGACTAGTTGTTTTGATAGTCGACTAATCGACAATGCATCTGCAGCAGATGTGCAGCTGGGGGAGCTGTGGGTAGTTGCTGTTGATCATAGTTAGTCAAGCATGACTTTAACACTGTGCAGTGAGGGGCGCTAAAGCAGCAGCAACCGTCAGCTGCATTATATCTAAGGCTAACTTAAAGCACCATAACAGCACCAGCACTAAGCATGACCATTTAAAGCTACACACACATACCTCTGGCTAGCGCTAGCAGCAGAAACGTTAGCGAGGGGGAACAGGACTAAACCGGACTATAGCAGAAATGCTTTTGCTGTTGTATTTACGTTTGTCTCTGCTGTGTTGCCTGTTTTATTTTTTAATTGTGCATAAGGACCCAAATTTTGTGTGTGTGCGAGCCTGTAGGAGTGGATGAGCTTCTGCAGGTGTGTGACGGTATAGCATGTAGTTATTGGGCTGCTGTGCAGGGTGTTATGCTGCTGTGTGTTGTGGGATTTTTATTTTACAGCTTGTGTTTGGTTGCCCGTGTAAATGTACTTATGGTTTAACGATGATGCTGCACGTCGTCCCTTGTCAGGCTACCCAGACATAACACCAAAGAGGTCTTTCATATATCATATCCCAGCACCACCTTCAACTCCGCCCATACATTCATTCTCATGCATTCACAGAAAACATGAGTGTGCCCTACATCTTTCTCTCCAGCATGTCTGGTGAGTAGATGAAAATTTACATTTAGTCTAATGAAGAATCTGTTTTTCCAACATCCTGAAACTGCTGTTTGGTTCATGTGGGAAATCTGAGGACAAATTTTCAATGCCGGAAAAAAAATTTGAATCAGGGTTGCTGCACAAACATTGACTTCCATCATTGTTAAAAACCCAAGTAGCAGGAGGTTAATGAAGTAAACGAATATCAGCTGGAAATTCCAAAATATCAAGCTGCCCTGTTTACATGAGACCCCTTTAACATCATTATCTTTAGCATTTGTCGTCTGTTATTTCTGAGAATTTCCAGCAGTAAAAACCATCTGCTCCCACATTTTCTTACCTTGTATAAACTTTGATATACAGAATGTGATTGTTTGATATATAAACAGTATTTCCATGAAGCAAATTCAAATCAACAACAACTTCGCTCCTACAGATAAGCACACATCGCCAAAGATGGAAAACCAGCTTTCCTCATTATCAAACAGTGAAGTAGAGCACGAGCTGACGCTTCACTGATTTTCAGCCCAGTTTTCCTAGCTTGACAGCGTACCTTTCTCTGCTCTGCACACGGCAAGTTGTATTTTCTTTCTCCATATCCCCAAACAGAGTACACAAGACAACTGTGAAACAGATGGTTTTTTTCTCCCAGCGATTCTCTGACCTTTGAAAAGTAGACTTGTGACTGGAAGGACTGCGGTTTGAATTCAGAAGCAGATTGGAAAGTGAAAGAAATCGTCTCACATTTCTCCACAAGTGCTCACGAGAAAGACAATCGGCCTCAAACTCCACTTGAGGAGCTGCACAATGGCAGCTCACAGGGTTGAATGTGTGCAGCTCGGGCTGCAACGGACAATTAGTATTGATTCATCCGCTAATAACTGTTCAAACATATGATGTCAGACACAGGGAACAAAAATAACCTTTGAAATCGTCATTTAAAAACGAAATAATGTTCAACTGATGATAATATAAAAGCAGGATACCTTAATTTTGTGTGACTGCAATTCTTTTGGAATTTCTGCTTGAAAAATTAGTTAAACAATTAATTGATTACTGAAATATCTGCAGATTGTTTCACTGATCAACAAATCGTCCCGGCTCCGTGCACCTGATGATAACAGAGACGACTCGTGCTTGAAGATGAACGTGATTCAATACAACAAACTATTTCTCACACTTAAAGGACAAACTTGTTCGTCGGGGTGTTCCAAAATGACTCACAGAAGCATTTTGCTGATCTGGCACCCCAGGCAGAACAGAGACACACCAAAAGATTTGGGCTGAGAGAAGACTGTGGTCATGGACAATAAATTATGGTTGGGCAACCAAAACCTCTTGGTTCTGGTGAGGGAAAGACTGTCATGTTTAAACGAAACCATGTTTGGGTGTGGATGGGAGACAAGACATCCAACCATCCACTAAAACCTCTTCTCTTAAGGGCAATCCACCCACACCAGCATTTTTAAGGATTTAGACATTATTTAGAGCATTTTAGACGTCCATCATGTGCGATCTGTCTATCGGAACAGATACACATGAATATGTATGAATTTACAAATCTGCATCGACTCTAAGAGAAGAGTGTGAGGTAAACTAATTGCATTTTTTCTGCTTTTATTTCATTGAGCAACTCATGAAGCATGGTCTCAGTATACAGGAAGTCATTCAAATCACACAAATCTCCTATTTTCTTTACTTTATGAAGAGTTATGATATATCTTTGTATTTACGACTTCTTTCAGCTTTCCTCTTGTATAACGCTCATTGAGTCTTCTTGAGAACATTCTTCCATTGAATTTGTTCTATTATTCAGCTTGGTAAACAAAGTTTGAGGACAATGAGGTTCAACAATGGAGGTCGGACTCGATGTGGATTGAACAGATTGAGAAACGTGGTCGAGAGTGAATTTTGAAAAAAATATTGCAAAATAACGAAAAACCTGCCGCTGGATGTGAAAATAAACTTCAGTGAATATAATTTAGAGGTTTCGTCCAGTTCAACGTTCTTGTCAACTGAAAGCTAATGCCAACACAGCTGAAGACTGATCACACTGCTACGTTTGACCAACGGTCAAAGTGAGAACAGCCGCGTGCACTGCTTCATGAAATCAGTGGGCTTCGTCTCGTAGGTCTGGACGACGCCATTCATGAACCTCTCACTCCTGTAAGGTTAATGGTGTGGGACGCTGCAATGCTCTGTTGATTAAATAGAGCTGGACTCGTGTCAGTGCCTCCAATCCTTAGGTGGAACTATAGCTCATAACAAACAACTGTATTTACATGGGAGCGCAGAGTGGGCGGACAGCTCCGGAGAGACCCGGGCCAGACGTGAAAACTGCTGCCTCCAGATATCAGCACGATGAGTCACCGAAGAAAGAGACCAATAAATTTGCCATAAATCTTTTCCCCTTGTTGTTTCTATTAATACCTTATTGACCTATATTAACGAAACGGCCTTGGAGCTCTCAATTTCCACAACACAATCTAAGACCTTGCTATGAGTGATAAGCCCTTGAAATAGTTGAATGCTCAAAGAAAGAAAATAATAATTAAATGCAGCTTTGGCCAGGCAGCGTTGAAATGAAGTCTTGATGTTGTTGTATAGCTGAAGGCATAAGAGAAGCATCATGTTTTATTCAGTCTCCAGCATGAACCTCACAGACTGAATCCCTTGAAGTGACCAGAAGCAAGCCTGGAAAGCTCTGTCTTTGGGCTCCATCCTTTGGTCAATATGCATAACTGCAACAACAAATATGCTTGTTGGGGTTCTGTGAGGTGTCGAGTAGCCTGGGTGGTAAACAGCAATGAATAATCATCTGTTTCACAGTCACTACTTTCCCTTTATTTCCTATTTCTTGTAAGTTTTTGACATTTTCATAGGAGAGTGAACAATATGTGTTTGTAATGAGAAGTTTCTTTATGCAAAACAAATTTCACTCTCTTATAAAGCCATACTTAGTCCTTCAGACAATCCAGCCTGACACATTAACCAACCATTTTTGCACGCGGTGAACTGACTGACAAGAAGTAATCTACAAACCATACAATATTGCCACCGATTAGATCTCACACATCACTCCGAGGGACTTTTCATTTTCCAAATGAGTTATCCCGCCCGCACAAATGATGTAGCCGCATGACATCAAGTGTTAAATAAGCTTTGGACCAAGGCTATCCATTCTACTTTGTGGCTGCAATGTAATGTCTACTCCACCATAAAAATCTTATTTTCTATCCAATGCAGGTAAACGATCTCCAGGGATATTCATGTGCTCATTTAACTTTCTAATAGAGGACTTTACAGACATGCAGATGGCTTCTCACAAGGACCAGATAGGCCTTTTCAAGTGCATCCTGGCATGAGAACAGTTGACTAAAAAATGCATGAGAAATGTAATGGTAGGTGGATGCATGCTTCCAGGAAAAATGCAAGTTGCAAAACAGCATTTTATATCTATTTTCTTTCACTGCTGTATGATGTAATACATTGCAGATAACAACTGGTGTTAAATTATTGGTATTTGATTATTTATCTGATTATTATTTGATGCCGATCTGTCACACAGACAAGATACAATTATGAACATCTGCACTGTTGCTGAATTCATGCAAAACTCACGGACTAACAGAATACTCAATTGCGCTCGCTGTTTAAACTGACACTGTTTATTTCAGTGTGCCTCAAGTTCTGCACCAGCAAATGTTACTCTTTCCACCAAAGCTACCCTGAATACCATCCAAAACGTCAGCTAGGCCTTGCAGCACAGTGGGAGACTCTTACTCATGCTTATAAATCCAGACAGAGCTGTCAGATGAGCAGAGGAATAACATTGATTGAATGGCTGTATGTGTGTGCACTGTCAATGGGGTGGGAAAAGGATAATGCCTGCATTATACAGGAATTCAGAAAGTCAATAGCAAAATTTCATTTGCCCCATAAATAGGATGCAGCTGGTATTTTAACTCTAAAGCTCAATACAGAAACATAAATAAAACACAACAGATAATCCACTATAAAAATATATTGAGAATATTACAGTACAACAGAAAAATAAAGATAAAGCATCTCTGTGTCCAAATTTAGAGAGTGAGAGTGAATGTGCATTTTTTCCTATTTTTTCATGGACATGTTGTAATGAGACTCCTCTTTGAAACACTGCCTCTAACTATGATATACTGTATAATCCCCTCCAGATTTCACACGCAGGTGCACCATCTGAGATCGATGTTAACAACTTATTCAGGCTAAGTGCTGTGTTGCCAAACAGAGAACAGCAACTGAGCTCCACACACTCCTCTGTGCTGCTCAGAAGAAGCTAAAGCCAAGCGCTCTGGGTATTGCCTCTCTCTCTGATTTGAGCAGGGCAGCGACTTTTGGAACAAATGGTGGCATATCTCTGGTCCCCAGTGGATGAATTTAGAGAGTTTTCTTCACTTGGCTTTGAGCTACTTTGGCTTCATCAGGAAGGGCCAGTATTAGTTTGAACTGAATGTCACGCCTCAGCAGTGCAGTCGCTCTTCATGCAGCAGGAGCTGCAGCAGACTGGAATGCATGCAGGTGCTGCATTATTGCACCAAAAGGGAGGTAGTCAAACGTTTCCCCAACTGTAGGGTTTTACACAATAGCGCTGGCAGTAAACTGTGTGGTTGAATCATGGGGTGGCTCCATGACTCAGCCGTGGTGTTCTTCCTAACACACAGATGCTGGTTAAGCCTTGTTTTCCTGGGAAATCTAAGCATTCACAGGTAATTGAGGGATTTGACATATTGTACTGAGGATGACTTGCAGGTGCATATAGACTTAAAGACAGAACAGATTTGTTTATATCAGCAGTCTAATCTTAAACATCAACACATCTGTCCAACATCGCTGTCAGTGTCAGTCAGTTGCAGTGATGTGAGCGAGACTGCAGCTTCCACACGGGTGTTTCAGTGGTGGGGTGGCCCGTCTTAATTCAGATTATAGATTGCACCTGTAACTTGTATGGTTACACCAGACTGATTGTAAGTAGCAGCACAGCTGCAGTGTAAGACCACCCTTCTTCTCTCCCTCCCACACACACCCAGCACACACAAAAGACACACACACACACCAACGCATACACTGTCCCTCCGAGCCCACAATCAAATTTCACTCAATATCTGCAAAGCATTCCCAGCAGGCCTGAAATGTACATTAGCCTGGGGAAATCTATAAGATTGGCTCACATCACTAGTTTTACTTTTGTTCTATAGTCTCAGTGTTGTTCTGTATCAGCTGGAGAGCGGCGGCACAACACCTCTAACAAAGCAGCCCGCTCCACTTAAATCCCTCTGTTTTTGCCCACGTAAACCATAAATCATCCATGGTTCGTTATGACAGTTCCGGCTACGCTCCACCGCATTACTTTAGGAAAACATTACAGTTACATGTCCAGATATCCCAAATCCTAAAATTGCTATTTGGTTTTATTTGTTTTGTTTCTCCTCGGTGACTCAGTTGATGCAATCATGGTTTTAATCGTGGTCGGTTGGTTGGAAGAGTGAGTGATTGAGTGTGTTTAAGTGTGCATGCTGAAGCCAATTCAGATTTTGCTGTCACATCCTCAGAGGCAGAGCTGCTTCTGAGACACCGATCACTCTGGTTTTATGTCTTGCTCTACTCACTTGTTCTACCATGTTCCTCAATGTCAAAAAATACTCTATAACCATTTCTTAATTGGTCTTGATTGTTTAAAAATGAGGTGTGGCCTGTATAACCACACAGGAGCTGGTACACTGAACTCTTTCTGCTAAACTTGAATCAAACGTTTGCTTGGTATTAGAAATGCATGTGTGCTAATTTTCATTCAACTGAGCCTGAGGGGGGCAGTATAGTGCCAGCTAAAATGAATTTATAAATCAGACTGCAACAACAACACAAGCTAGTCGTAAACTGTGCTGAGAGTTATGATGATGGATCCCACCAGATGCAACATCCTACTGTGGAAGACGGCAGTGGCGTCTGACAGCCTTGCCTGAAATAAGCCAAGTGTTTCCACTTTCCGTCACAGGGGGTGCCATAAAAGGTATTTACAAATTCACAAAATGCCATAATATATGGTGCATACTGTAGCTTATTACAGCACATTATAAATAAGTCCCCCCTAGATATCCATTCCTTTCATACTGCTGTTTTGTGGAGATTACAATCTGAGTAATGTTACGGCCATATTTCTGCACAGCCAGCCATTATTAGCTGCTTATAAAGCCATCAGGGTGAACAGCTAACACTTCCCCTGCATGTCTATGGCAAGAGAGACAGGAAGCAGAATGTAGTTATTGTGCTGCAGCACAAAGGGTTTTGCTTAAGATTTCCCATAAAAGGAGCACATTGTTTATTTGCTTAACCTCTGGCACCTCTGCAGTTATTCCCAGTCTCTCCACAGAGCGGATTACTTTGTTTTAATCCAGCTCAGAGTGCCCCTGCACAGCACGCAACAGTCCTTCGTCATCATAACAGGCCAGGTATCGACACACGGGTCCCTGTTTACCTCCATAGGGCAGAGGGATTAGGAGCACAAGCTTTGATGTCAGATTCACAGACAGAAGTGGAGCAAAGCTAAAGCCTCTCAGGGTTATTATGATATCCAAGTCCATTTCTTTACCAGACGTTATGAAGCATCACGCGAGCCAGGAAAGAGGAGAATAAAAGGAAAATATGGAGGAGCAACTGCGGAAGACTTTCTTTCATCTTATATTATAATTTTATTCATTTTACTTTATTCATTATTTGGTGAGTTTCTAAGAGTCCACCATGAGATTTTATGTTACTCCTTAAAGAAACATCCATTGTGTCTGCTGAACAGCTAATGAGTAATAATGTTATCTCATTCACTATTAGCACTTTAGTAAATGCTGTTCCATTATTTATACTCTGCTGTTGCAGTCCGATTTAATCTATCTATTGTCCTTGTAATTGCCTAGAGGAAATACACGGGATGTGTTCATTGCTATAAGTTGGTATTAGATTTTACAGCAGTGCTACCACCGAGGGTCAGTGTGTTTTGATTATCTCTTAATTTCCCTCTTGGCCTACGGCAGAAGCAGCTCCATCCTCTCAGCTCTTGGTTTTGGAGTCTGTAAACAGTGCCAATGTGTTTTCCTATTGACATAATCACATTGAGTGGTGCTGATGCAGTGACATTTGCAGTAATAGGAGACTGATAATCCTCACACAATTGCCTCTCCACTTTTACACTACGGGGGAGGCCACAGGGGGGGCACACTGTGCTACTGCAGAAGATCTGCTGCTTACAGAGTGACCATGAACATGATAGCCTAGCCCTCACTCCTTAACTCTTATTACCCTGTGGAAAATGTGAGTCCTGCAGGATCAAACTGCCGGTGCTGACTCGGTGAATGGGGAGCAGGAGGCCCAGCAGAAATAAAAGCAGCAAGAGCTCTCTCAAGTGGTAAAGATGAAAACTTCTCTCTGCCCAGCAATCAGGAAGTTCTTTTTTAATCCTCATGGATTTTTATCATCCAGGCAAATAGTTATACTGTCTAAGGTTTTTAATTGCCTTTTTAAAACCTTGCAGTAATTTGTCCTGATCAGATTTTCTTTTCACAGCTATATTAAGTCTTGAAATGGCCATAGAATATAGAATTGCAGCAGTCCTGCAGTAAAAGTTTTAAATTACATACTTATAACCTGCAGCATTAGTCAAGCAGGTGTCATTAAGGCTTATAATTTTCTTGCAAGATGAGTCATACTGCATACCTATAGACTGTGCATTTCCTTAACACACCATTATTTAGTCTAACATTTCCATCTCATTAGCTGTTTTATGTGCGGGGGAAGACGTGATGTTCTACTGGCTGATAGACGGCAGAACATTCGATATTGACAGCAGACATCTGCCTACATTTGAGTCATTTATGCAAAGTCAATTTTGTGCATTGTGAAATTTCCAGTTAGCGTATGTTTCTGTATCTACCTCTCTTTCAGTATGCATTGTCAACACATGGACCCACTGCAAATTCACATTTTCAGCCAGCATGCAAAAACTACTGACTTAACGGCAGCTGGGCCAATATAGAAAACACACACCAGCCCACATCCACAAATCTCTACTGATGTCGGTACACAGAATGGATGCACTGTGAATAATATATGCACTTTATCTGTTACTGTGCCTTATAGCCTACAGGCCTGAAACTAAGAACACTTAGATTTTCTGCTACGTTTGCTTTGTACAACATCTAATAAAAACACTAAACCTTGAACTTCCACTAAATAACAACTGAACAGAAGCGTCTGCGAGCTGAGGACCATTTCTTAACAAACTTTGTGTTTCAGCTACTTCCACATCAGATCGGCCTTATCCATTTAAAAGTCCCAAAAGCCCGCACCTCCATGAGCTCTCCCTTGTTCCAGATCACTGCTGACAGTAATTGGAAACAACTGAAAAAGGCTTTGAGCTGGAACCATTTTCATCTATGTCACTCTCTTCCACATATTTGCCGGCAATACTTGCAGTTACTTACATGAGATCTGTGGCAAGCCACAGTGCTGCCATGTTCGATCGTACTGTTTTGATCAATCTCACCTGCATTCATAACACTCTCATTGGCTGCTATCGGTCTCCCTTCATGGCGATATCCGTCTTTCCCTGCTGCTGTTATCTGCCTTCCATTACATGCAGTAAAACCTCTTTTTGAAACAGCTATCTTCTGCCTCCGTGCTCATGTCTATTGCTGTGGAGATCCCTATAGAGCCAATGATCTTCATTTCACCACCATAACTTTCTTTCTGTTGTATGCACTGATTTTCTACAGATTCTGTGATGTTTCCTCTGAAGACCAAAAATGTACCACATTATAACATACCATGTATTTACAGTACATGAATCTAGATATGTACTACACAGGTTTTCTGTGCACTAAAATAAGACACTAGCAGCATACATTAAGCATGTTTACTGTTTAAATACCACTGCTTATGCCACAGATTTGGTGTGTGTAACATTAGAATACTGCAGTTTACATCAGTAGTGCCCAACTGTTTTCTTCAATCAAAGCAACGTCTTTTTGAGATCCCTCGTCACAGTATGAGATGTGAGCAGTTTAACCAAAGAAGGATTTTTCTTCCTCAGACTGTTTCATTTGAATAATCTTTTGATTCTGAGGAGATAAAGCTATCGTGTATTTCACAGGGAGAAGAAGCAAAGATCAGAGAAATATGTGTACATAGTAATAATTCAACATCTTTATCCAACCACATCTTCTAAAAATTGTGTTTCTATACTACCAAATACTTTTATCCAATATATTTATTGTGTATCAAAAAATACAGTAATTTCCCATGACCAGATACTGTGTATGTAACGGCTTAACTGTACTTCCATGATACATACAGAGAACTGATGTAGGTACACCATAGGCCTCCGTAAGGCCTGAATGCAAAATGGCTGCAGAGAAACCTGCAGTGACACTCATCCCGTGCAGAAGATAAGCAGCATCACTATTTCAACATCTGGAACAGTGCCACTCTGCAGATAGCATCCAAATACACGTACTGTCAAAGGCCAATCACACTATGGTGCGCCACTCAACCACACAGCACCAGAATCCAAAAAAATGATGTTGACAATGTAAACCACACGTTATGAAAAGAGATGAACTCATGGAAATTGTGTTCATAGCAGGAACGCCAAACTGTGCAACAAGACCAAACAGAAAACCCAAAAACAGCCAGTATCCAAACTGTCTGACACTGCTTACATTTCATGGAATATGGGTTTTACCTTTAGAAGAGCTTCTTCTGCATCAGGTCTGCATCAAAGGGCATCATCCTCCAGGTCAGCGGTGACAGCAGAGGGCAGGGTTTGAGCCATGATATTCCATCCAGATGTCTCCTATAACAGAATCGGGCTATATGATGATACCAGTGATGTACAGCAAAGCAGTGCATCAAACCTGGTGATGGTGAGTCTGTGAGCAGTTCTCTTGGCACTGTTTCAGCTGAGCAGTAAGATGGCATAGTTTTCCTCCTAAACCAGTGTCCCACAGATCTGTCATCCTCACTTGTTCAGTAATGGAATAATATGAAATAATAATGAAATAATATTGAAATCCTGCTGCTGAGTTGCTCCATTCACTGTAGCTTTCCTCCACACTGTCTGTGGCAAACCGCTGCCGGCCATGCACCTCTGGTTTCTGCTCCTGACCTGAAGAGTTTTCTCTCATGTTTATCTGTCTGACCCAGTGGTGCAGGAAGCATTTAGGTCTTTTATTCAAGTAGAAACAGCAAAACAACATTGTAAAATACTCAATTATGTGTTAGAGTCCTGAAAATGCTCCTGAACACACTGCAGAATAATGGCCCAGGACTCTCACAGTATTAATATAGTCAGAATATTATTACTTATGCAGCAGTTTGTGAGCACTGCAGCATTTTACTGTTGTTGCTGGTCATTATGGAGCAATTTTCTACTTTGTATGTACTGTTTAGCAGTTTTACTCCATGACAATACATCATACATTTGTTACCTTAGTATATAAAATACGAATTTTGTAAAGTAACGAGTAAAAAGTGTAATATTTTAATCTGAATGCTGGTGAACCATGGGACTAAAGTACAGTTATCTTTACCAATACCTTTAGTACTCCAGTGAATTTACTTACCTGTAGTTATCGCCACTGCTCTGTCCTTCAAAAGCTGTTGTCTATTAGCATTGTCACGCTAAATGCTAGTTGCTTAGAGCAGTACCTGATGTTACCGCTGCTGGTGGCAGTGGCTACAGACCACTGTCAGTGTTTCCACAGACAAAATCAAATCAAATATCAGGCATTTTGAATTACACTGAGCAGTGAGATGGTGAGGCGACTGCTAGCTAGCTAGCTAGCCCATCTGTGGGCCTTAGGGGAACTTATTATTGTTTATTTTTCTTCCCGTCTATTAACGCAGACGCTATATTCGCGTTTATACTCATATTATGCACCGTTAGAAAAGCTAAGATTGTCGTGAATCGACTGATGCAAACCATTTCAAGATACAACCACAACATGAAGCACTACAAACAGCAACAACAGACAAGCAGTTCTGAAAAATTCACACAACACTAAGGAAACTCACCGAACGCCTCTCTGTGATCCGTAGTTCGTAACACTCGGCAGAAACGGTCTGGTAACCTCGACAAAGGTCCAGATGATCCACTGCAGTAAACATATTTAGTCAAAAACTTGCTAATTATCCACAGAAAGATGTTTTCTCCTTTTAAATTAGCAAGCTATATGCTTCTCATTCGCTTGTTGCTAAACTTCCGGTAAGGTGTACAAACTGCGGAGTCAACACTTCAAATAAGACCTCGCTTCCTAACTTGACCAATCACAATCTGCCATATGAAACCTAGCAACCAGAGAAGCCAATAACAATCTAAGTTGAGTTGAAGGGCCTCCCTTTCTATTTCTCTGTGAAGATCAAGCCAGTTGCAGCCGAGTTTGCTGATGACTGACACTTTGAATAGCCAATGAAATTCTCAAAACACCAATATGCCACTTCAGTGAGTGAGTTATTTCCAGCTTTGGCACCTCAAATTAGGATCAAATTTATGTCATAATAGAGATATGATAAATATAGCAAATGGCTGAATATAAAGATATATAGCCAAAATATACATATGAATATATTAAATATGAATATACATAGATTGCCAAAATTGTGTCTGGTCTAAATTTATAACATATGGCTCTGCCCCTGCTGAAAGGGCTGTTTATTGGATAAATATTTAAAATACAAACCCGCCACAGTGCACATGAATTTCTCAACAAAGCATCCAATGAGTCCATTAAACTCCAACCCTCCAATCCAAGATGGTGGATCATTTCTGTGTGATGCTCGACAGCATGGCCATCGGTGGCCTAAAGCAGCGGATTTTGTCACAGAGGTTTCATTTTGTCCATATTTTCTGCTGATTGAGTAATGGAAGAGCTGGACATCTCTTAATTTCAAACAAAGACACATTTATTTCTTATTATTCAATAACTACAAATCCCACTGTTTGTTTTGCAGCGTGCTTAAAGGGTTTCATCCCTGTGCACTGAGCAGAGACCATCAGATAGAATATATTTGAGATTTTCATTCTGTCTCCGTCTGCCATTCTAACAGCAGCTCTGCAGCATGCACTTATCCCTGGCCTGCATTTTTGAGTTAACCAAATACAGATGTGCTCACTGCAGGCAAATCTCAAAGTCCACCTCTGCTTCCGCCCCCTTCTTTGATTGGCTGATGGAAAAGGCTGAAGTTAGGGGAGGATGGAGTCTCTACCCAGTTGTAATTTAGGTGTCATCATTTTTTCTTTTTTGCTGTCTTTTCCTGCTTTCTTCACAGACACTGACAAGATGGCCTCGGCACATGACAGAGCTGTACTCCAAGCTATATTCAACCCCAGCAGCCCCTTTGGAGACATCCCCGGCCTGAACCAAGAGGAGGAATTAATTGATGATGGTGAGCATTTGCTTCTGACTTGATACGTCTCTACATATCATGTCACAGCTTTTTATGTTTATCATTTCATAGCATATTGAATTTATTTGAACGCATCCCGGACTAAAAAAAAACATGACATTTTAATCCAAGTTGAGTTCTGGGTGACATTTCTGTGTTTTTCTTGCCACGGTACCTGTCAATTGAGTTTGAGTGCTTTTTCAACCTGTTTATCTCCCCCTGCCAGACAGTGGCTTTGACACAGAGCTGCTGAAGCAAGTGAAAGAGCTGGAGATGCAGGGTGTCTCGGCAGCAGAGGCTGGGGATTTGCAAGCTGCACTTCAGCTGTTCAGCCAGGCAATCCAGATCCTGCCTCAGCGAGCCTCAGCCTATAACAACAGGGCACAGGCCCTGCGGCTGCAGGGGAACACAGCAGGTACATGCCACAAATTCAATAAGAACCTTTTCCAGTCACCACAGTGTGCTGACATATCAGGCTGTTAAGTCTGAGGCCAGCGTGACACCATATCAGACCTTTGTCTATCTGATGCACCGTCAACAATGTTACAGTACAGGCTCTGAATTAGCCTTGTTATAGCTACATTCACCTGCTGGCTGTCACGAGGGGGGCAGGGTTGTATACACTGAATGTACAGAATGACAGGGATTTTGTGTCTCCAGCATTTTATAGTTTCAGTGTATTATCATTGCCATTACAAAAATGACAGATGTAGCAGGTTATAGTTAGTGCATTTTGTCATTTTTGTTTATTGGATTATTAAACCTCTTTGGCTCATGTGATGATTGCTGTGGTGTTTTTATACTGCCAGCAGATCTTATTGTCAATCACACCATGCACTCAACACTGTAACATCTTTTTTACTTGCATTGTGTTTCTAAAATTGGAGTTTATATTTCTAGCTGGTTTGAGTGTAAGCTGATGCCAGCTGATGCTGACTAACAAGACCCTCTGAATATTCCCAACAAAACACCTACATGTCTATTTGAAATAACATGCAGGAAATGTGAAATGAAGTGAGCAAATGCTGAATCACTGCTGTGTTACAGAGCAGCAAAATAGTACTGTAGTACTGTATTCATCAGAAAATGTCGTTATCAATAGAACATAGCACATGTATTGAGAATATATATAATACATCTGAGACTGCTGTATTTTTGGTAATTTATGAAAAGCACATTCAGTTTCAGTCAACATATTAATATTAGAATGACTGTAGCACATTTTTATTTACTGCATACTTGACAATAATCGGTGCAAGAGTAATTCAAAGCAAATTCAGCTCCATTACTCAGAGTGAATATTGCAGTAGACTGACTTAAAACCCACACTGAGTATCCTGTTTAATATCACAGACTGAAAATCAACTTTCCAGACATGTGTATGCCTCACAGTGCCCTTCTCTCCTCTCAGGAGCGCTGCAGGACCTGGACCGAGCCATCTCTCTGAGCGGCGGCACTGGACGAACTGCCTGCCAGGGGCTGGTGCAAAGAGGCCTTTTACGTAGATTGGCATGCCAGCATGATGAAGCCAGAGCAGATTTTGAGAAAGCGGCTAAACTTGGAAGTGAATTTGCTCGACAGCAGGCTGTTGCTCTTAATCCATATGCGGCCCTGTGCAACAAAATGCTGTCAGAGATGATTAATACGTTGCGCAACCCAGCGTCAGAGATGAAGTAGTTATTACTTTTATACCTTTTGTGTTTGTGTATGTGGTTAATAAAACAATATTTTTAAATTTTCATGTCCTTTTTATGCTACTGACAGTGCTGCTGTGAAATAAATAAGGCCAAGTGCAGGTCAGATTTATTACCCAGTTTATAGTTTGAATGACATGCATAGATGACAGTCTAAATTAGAAAGAAAGCATGCACTGCTGTGTTCAATCAAATATAACACAGGACATGATCTCATGTTCAGCATGCAAATATCAAACTTGTCTTTTGAGGTACTTCAGCTTTTCTCCAGTAGATGTCAGACTTGTCTTGTTGAAAACTGTCAACAATAGTGAAATGGAAATAATGCTTTTCAATACAAGAATGAGCAGATATGGAACAAACAACACTCGTGGGCTCAGTATGGCAAACAAAAGCAACTGATCTGATATTACACAATATGAGGCCCTCTCTCAAACACTGCATCAGGAAATTTGTGAATTTAGTGTCCTCAGAAAGGTTATTGAAGTTTCATCTTCTCTCAATAAACACTGCATAGATAAATCCATTTGAAGCATTTTGCCGACTTACTGCACAATTGAAGTGATTTGAGGAGACATTACAAGAAATAGAAGCTGGGTAAATCACATCACAATTTTCAGAAATTGCATTTTTTGCCAAAGTGAATCCTTATACCACATATACAGTATGTGTCTGCAGGGCTTCAGCACACAGTTTCTCTTCTGTTTCTGTACTGTAGCTGTATATGCGGAGGCTTTATCCACTTCACAGTTCTGTGGGTGCATACATATCACATCTGAGTGATTCTAAACATGGCATCACTCGTGTTGTGGTCCACCCACTGAGCTCAGGGACCACGAGCATTATCTTTTATGCTTTACTTGTGCATATTTGTCTCTGACCTCTCCCAGGCAGGCCAAAGCCATCGGCTCAGTGCGCTCCTGTCTCTTGTAGAAGGAACACGTTCTCAGGTGATCTGACATGGAAGGAGTGTTGCTGAAGCTCCATTTGTCCACAGAGGAAAACAGAGAGCTGAACTCCCAAACCTGTAATACACAGACAAAGCTGAAGTAGGTGTAGGAAGCTGCTGCCAAGGCATCTACCAATTGTCCTGCAGCTATGATCATGAGGATATGTTTATGTTTGATATCCAAGGAATCTAGATCATAGAGTATTTTTATCACAACACCAGGGCGGGATGTTATTTCTGTATCTATCCGTTACAAATTTATACAAATTATTACGCCCTTCAGTGGGGAGCAAATGCCCAGCTGTCGCCACACAGTCTTCTCAACACCTTGTTTCCATGAATGATCACATATCTGACTTGTTATGGTAGCACTGTGTTTACTGGCAGCAAGGCCTCAGGTCATTCCACATCACTGATATCATCAGCATGCTCCCGGTCCCATGACCACTACAGTACAGAGATAGTCAATGTAAGAAGACACACTGTGAACTTATACCACCTTTAGTACCTCCAGCAGAGAGGTTATGTTTTTCGTATGGGTTTGTTTGTTTGTTGTCAGGATATCTGATAACTGCTTAACAGATCTGAAGAAGAATCAGATTGAATGTTAACCCAAATTAAAAGCAAACTTGATTTGTTTTTTGTTCAGAACTGTGAAAAGAAAGAAATGAAACATCTTTCAAAAATTCTTTGTTTCACAACAAATGTTTCAACCCGCTGAATATCTACCATTTTACTCCACATACACAAACATCATTTTGATCAAATTTGGTACACAGAATATTTGTATGAGCTGTCAAAAGATGTAATTTTTTATTTGCTGTATTGCCTGATTGCAACATGTGATAATTTGACATAAACTGCTGTAACTACTAAATATATTGTGCAGTTGTAACCAATATTAGATATCATGCAATCGTCTACTTCAAGAAATCATGTACATCTGATGGCATTTCACTACAGATACATGATGAATTCAAATGGCCATAGCTCAATGGTCATGAATCTGTAACACTTGAAATGTCATCCTTTGTTTGCTCAAAATTCCAGACTGGATTTAGATAATCTCCAAAAATCAAGGCAGCTGAAGGCATCTGAATGCTCAGACCACAAGACCACTAAGCGTCCCTGTGGCCTAGTGGTCTAAGCCATGGAGTCTAAGGTCTAGCTTAGTGGTCTAATGCAAACACAGCCTCACTGGTTTGAGTCCAGCTGTTGCATGTGACACCCATCACTTCTATTTTTCCCTGAATCTCTCTACTGCCAATTATCAAAGGGAAAAAACACCCAATTAGCACTGGTTGTTTATAACTACAGTATCATTTTTTTTTTCAGGTCTAGATCCAGATGCAAATTTTTGCTTTCTATAGAGCTACTGTGTTTTTTGCTTGTTTGTTTTATCTCATACAGCAGAACAAAATCTCCATGTTGCAACACTAAATGACACTTAAGTTCAGCTGTTTAGTCAACAGGCACTTTTTGACTAAACGGCCGACAGCAGTCAGGAAAGAGAACAAAATGTCCTTTTTCCAAACACTTCTTCAAGGTGCCTGACCCCACATGCAACAGGGTTTTGATAAAAACACAGTCAATGTGGCAAATGTCTACTGGCTGCTTCAGTGGGAACCCATAAACTAAAGATGACCGTGATTGCATTCATAATATTGTGAGAGGACTATGGAGAGTCTGGAGGGTGTCTGCAATCCAGCAGCTGTCATGTATGAATGACTGACATTTCTAATGACAGAATGGTGTCAGATACTGAAGGCAACTGATATAGAAATTTGACCGTGTGTTTACTTTGCCTTCACTGTGTACAAGGTTGAGATCAAATAATACTGCATATGAGATGGAATAGTAGCATAAATAAAGAAATATGATAATATAAAAGGAGTTTCTACTGCAGTTCACTTAATATAAATAGACAGACGATTCAAGCGATTAGAATTAGAATAACACATTTAATTTCATGAAATTGAAAAATCTTAAGGATACTTGCTTTCTTTCGACATTTCCAGGAGCTCCCCCCGTGGGAATATGTCTTTTTCTCCCACTTGAGCGAGACCATCCCTCTCTCCTGCAACAATGTGGCGCACACCTCCCTCATCAGATGGGAGACCTGGGACAGCTGAGATAATGTAGAACTGTCAAGGTACCCGGCAATGTGCTGAAGGATCTCCAGGGGCAAGCTGCTCAGGGGATCCAGATTATGTTTGCCATTTCTCTGAGGGCCTTCACAGAGGGATGAAAGGACTTCTGGCTGGAGGACAAAGGCGCTGACATCTTGGCAGAATTTGATTGTAGCCTGGTGACCTGCAGGGTGAAACCTCGTCTGGGTGAAAGTGCACCCGAGGTACGCTAAGGGGCAGCGCTGTTGGAACCAGCCGCTCAGAGAGGCCTGTATGTCAGAGTGCACATTCCTGAAGTGAGAGCGGTACTCATCACGGCGAAAGAAGTGGCCACACATGTAGCTGAAGGCTGAACTTGTTTTGTTATGTCTTCTAGTAACAGACTCTGCTTCAACATGTACATAAAGACAATGAGGTTTGTCTGCAGTGACATCAGCAAGCGATGCATCTGCTTTGAATGGAGCAGAGGCAAAGTTGTATGTTTGTGTTCCTTCATCCACATAAAGACCATCTATCCCCACACTCTCTGAGATTAAATGTCCTTTCAGTTCCTTTTCCAGGGAGCAAAGGAGAGTGGCACCAATCTCGTCACACTTCGGAAGGTCCTCAACTGACACGTCCAAATCTGCAGTGTCAACACTCTGGTGTGCGGTCTTGGCCTTGTGCGCCGGGTCCTTCAGGTGATGACGCTTTGCTCGATAGCTGGTAGGAACGTTGAATGTGTGGACAGTTTCAACCTCAATGGGCTCCAGATTCCCATAAACAAAATCCCTTTCTCTTGGAGTGCAAGCAGCAAGCTGGCCAAAGTTAATCAACATTGCCCCATGGTGCACCAGATACATGTTATATTCAGCAATGTTGACTTCCTTGCCTAACCTCTCAAGGACCCCATCTTGCCATGGCGCGAGGCCAGTTGTACCATTCATGCTTGAAGAAGCAGCAGCGTTCTCTTGGCTCAGCTGTGAGTCTCTTGTCTCCTGCTGACAGTTTGATGATTCTTGCTCTTCCTCTTTCACTCCTTGTTCCTCCATCTTATCCAGGTTTTTGACAGTTTGCTTGCATCCGTTCATCTCCTTGTTGAATATCTTCTCCCAGGAGCAGTAGTTCTGAATACTATCTACATCCCTGCTCTTTGCCAAAGCATCTCTCTCCTCTTGGCTCAGTTCTTTTACCTCCATCCTCGTGCAGCCATTTTCTGTAGATTTTTCACAAACTAAAGAACAGGTTGCTTCCTCTGCAGGACTGTTGACCCCAGCAGAAACATCCTGAAGGACAGAATCTTCCACCATCAACTCAGGAAAAATGTTCTTCATTTTGATGGATCGAAACAGCAGCTCTTGGTCCCTGAGAGCCATAGCAACATCGAGGTTTTCCTCATTTTTAGGGTTTTCTGAAACATTTTTGTAGAAAGTCAGATCAGTTTCTGAAACAGGCCAGCGGTTCCACTCCTGAGAGCAGCAGACCACGCTCGCAGGACAGACCTCCAGGTGTTTGGCTAGCCTGTGGCGTAGCATGGTGAGAGGACAACCATAGGCCACATTGAGGCAGGGGACCGTCTCATTGGGACAGAGAAGCTGGTGCTCCTCTTGCTTGCACATATGCAGGATGGCGCCACAGTTTTTATGACATTTGATGACCATGCATGAGACAGAAATCTGCAGTGGGACTTGACAGTGGACATTGTAACACTTGTCACAATGCTCATGATGGCCTCCAGGCATCTTTCTGTTCTTCACCTTAAAAGGGAAATAACACAATGCAGAACAATAGGCAATGTTTCTAGGCCCATGCTGAGGCTATTTTAAAGCTATAACAATAGTTGCAAGTAATGTTAGAATCATATTTTGTTAGAACTCTTAAATGATGATGTCAAACTTTGAAAATAAATGCATTTACCATTTTTAGATGATGGACACAATGGTCATCTGAGAAGAGTTTCAAGCTGGAAACACTGTTGGAGAACCTGGAAAACAATACTGTGCATATAAGGCACAAGTCAGCAAATACAAGCCTGACTATATTTGAATAGAAAAGCAAAGATGATGGCAAGGTGTGGTCTGATGTACAGAGTTAAAATGCATAATAAATTTTCATAAATATTATGTCCAATCTTAATCTTAAAATATGCAGAAATATGTATGAATATGAATGTAAATATACATCTACATACATCTGTTATCATTAGCATAAAAAGAGGAATTACATGTTCAGCTCAACCAAAGACTTTCTAATAACAGAAATCTACATTTTAGTAAAGAGTGAAAGTGCAAACTGCAGCAATAACAGCAACGTTTCTCACCCTTTGTTCTTCCGAGGCTGTCACCTTGTGTTTGCTGGCACCTCTGAGTAACCTCTGCACTGTGTCTGGACATTATAAATGGACACAACAGAGGGGCGGACAGGCCAGAGGGACAGGGCACCATTGTCACACAGCCGTTAGAGCCAAGGTCAGGTTACAACCCCCACCTCCGCTTTACTGTGAAAGGGGGGCGATAATACCAGGTAATCCAAGTTCTCAGTAGCTAAACATATGGTTTAACTACCGTTTGCTCAAAAACAACATCTGAGTGTGTGCAATACATTGCCTGCACATGCACTGCACTGCCAGCCCTTTATACTCCATTAGCAGTTATTATATGTTTGCATTCCCTTCCCAGTTTAGAGTAACAGTTGGAAACAATTAATTATAAAGCACTTTCTGAAATATCTTTGAAATCATTTTACAGATGGGTTCATCTGATTACTGCTTTTTTAGAGATGAAAACTGAAATGATTAATCGTAAGTGATGATTTCTTATTGGTGATTATTTCTTCAAAAATGTACACAGCGCAGTGCTTTAATATAAGCGTGTTTGTCCTGATCGTTGTCCTCCACTAGATGTCAGTCACACACTTTCAAAAACTCATGCAGCATTTCTCCAGCAGCTCTTTCTGCTGCCAGATGAATTTCATATCATGGATTAGTTAAATTCTTCAGGGTTACAATATAAGATCAAAAAGGTATTTTTTCATGATGCTCTGAAAAAACCCAGGTTCATTTAAATTCATCTCAAGCCTGTACTGTTGATTATGTCCCAGAACGAACTGAAAATTGAGGCAGTTTTAGGATGCATGTGTAATTTTTTAAAGGAATTAGCTGGAGGGAAACTTATCTTCATCAAGTGATGTTTTGATTCAATACAGAAACTGATTCTTTCTCAGAACCTTGTTTCATCTGTGGAACAGGCCCAATAACTGTCTCTTATAATTAAATCACCGTTCAGTGGTGTCATAACACAAACCTCTGCTGCTCTACAACAGCAATAGTTTTATTGTACACACAGGCCTACAGGAGCTCAGTATTTGTTGACTCCTACACGGTTTGAATGTTATGATCTCAAACTGCAAATTACACATAAAAAGGTGCACATCTGTCTTTGTGTGTGGTTTCATATTCATGCCATCTTTTTCATTCACTTGCAGAAATTCTGTGTTGTGCAACATAATGGGGTATTGATCCAGTCTAACTAGTGTTAACTAATTACACTCATTTACATTAAAGTAGGCTTAAATATCACCCGCTTCACTCCCCCACATCACCTCGCAAACACCTCCTGACACTCACTTTCCACCCTGTGTAAAATGTGCTGGATCCACAATCTGCATCTGGGAGCCGTCGTTCAATTCATTTCCACCTGGCACAGATGACAATAAACAGCTTATCAGAGGCAGCTGCTTCGCTCTCTATAGGCTCTGCAATCAGCATACATTTAATCAGACTGAGAGAGAGACGGGCTTAGTCTTGAAGAAAATATTTCCAGCCCGTCCTTACCAGAAAACGGCCGGATAGCTTGGCTGTGCAAGCAGCTTATTGCGACCCATATTTACATTTATTGTTAAACAGCGACCTCTAGTGGTCCTAATAATTATGATGGGAGAACAGAAGTTAGGTTATGTAGTTTAAAGAGGACATGGAGGGAGGTGGACTGGATGGATGGTGTCAAACAAACACGGGACTTTCACCCAGGACACTGCTGTTCATGTCCTATGTGAAACAAAAAGTCAGCATTGAATTATTTTAACTTACATAATGTACTTAATTTACATCAGATGCCTGAAGTTACATAACTAAGGTTTTCATTTGAACCTAAACCACATTTTCCGAAGCCTAACCCAGCGGTTTTGTTGCCTAAAACTAACCAAGTAGTTGCGTTACCCAAACCTAACTGTGAGCATTGATGGACCATTTACAATAAGCAACTGTTGGCTGTCTGCATTGATTCACTGTTTTTGGTGGTAAGCCTGTACCATAATGCCATTGACTGACCAGATACTGCAATTTGAAGGTTTAAATTACATTATTGGCATTGTCAGACATGACAGGAGCACCTGACTTCCTGATTAGCATTGCTCAGGAGCAGAATATAGTGTTTCAGCCGCACAAATGTGCCAGTTTTGAAGGAATAGTTTGACATTTTGGTTTAATGCTAATTTACTCTCGGGCAAAGAGTTGGATAAGAAGCTAGACACGACTCATATCTATCCATTAAATATGAGGCTACAGCCAGCAGCTAGTTAATTAGCTTAGCTTAACATACAGAGACGAGGGAAGCCTAGCAAGGCTCTGTCCAGAGGTATCAGAATCCACTTATCAACCCGTCTAAAGCTCACTAATTAAGACGCTATCTCATCCTCCTCTGGTTAATGCCAACAAAAACCAAAATCAATTGGTTGTAAGTCTTTCAATTTTTTGGATTTATTCCAAATTTACATAATAATTTGAGGATTTTGTAATGTGTAACAGGACAATAAAAACCAAACTACAAATTGTTTGCTTCTAAATCAGTAATTAATGGACTATTGATAGTTGCATTCATCAATATACAGACTGTTCCACCAATAAAAATCTGAAATTCTGACTCTGACTTTCCTTCTCAAGTTGTATTAACAGATTGCCAAGTAACACAATGATTAACAGAGCATAGGAGACGTGTTATAAAATTCTTTTGGATGCTCAGCTTGAGTTCTTATACAACCTGGCAGCCCAAAAAGAGGGTAATTACAACTTGTCCATTTTCTGTAGCATGGATTTGGGCAATTCTGAGGTTGTGGGTTAATGATTCATGCAACCGCCATGTCATTTAATTCTAATTTAATGTTCTGAAATGTGACTGGACAGCTTTAGATGGCAGAGAAAAAAAGTCAGACCTGATTAATATTCAAGCCATTCAAAAGCTGTCAGTAGACAGCAGGCCTGATGAAAGCATCGCTGATTTCAAGTTTCATATTGAAGGTTTTGCCCGCTTCGATCAACACATTAAGTACTGTGCATCCTTACATGGTCTGCAGAGCTTCCTATGAATCTCACCCAATTCTCATTCCTCCTTATTACCATTCCTCTTGAAGATTGCCCCCATTTTGGGATTTCCGTCTAGTTTATTATACCTGGCAAACATATTAATAAGGCCAAACCACTGGTACGACATAGAGAAAAATGTGCTACTGCTGAATTTCCAAAGACCTGGGAAACTGTGTTGGTACTGTGTTTATTACACAGCTCAGCCCAGCAGCAGCTGCCTATAAATAAGCTGCAGACTGCTATAATGTAAATGCAGCAGCTCAAAGATGAGCTCAAATTCTGTATGAGTCTGAACTTTCAGCCTGATAAACCGAAGGTTGCACGCTTTGAGCTGATTTTATGTTTTGGTTCATATAAAACACACATAGATTGAAACACAAGTAGATGTTTAATCTTTTTTCGAGTGCCCCTGTGACGATGCTCTTTAAGAGATATGTCTTGGTAATCACTGGAGGATAACATATGAATCACATATGAAAACTGTGTACTGATTTAGATGAAAAATTAGCATGTGATAAAACCACTTCGCTCTTCTTTGTGAGGGCTTGTTCTTCTTCTCTGAACCTGCCTGGGACCGAGCTACATATGGCAGTGCTTTTCTTTTTTTACTGAGTTAAAAATGGTCTATTCAACTCATTAAAACTATAAACCATCTCCATCAACTTAAGGCACTAAAGTCTCTTTAACCTGACACTGCAAATTGCCTCACAGCTGTAGGATACATTTAATAGTATATGCCTTTGGGTGAGTATTATCCTACGAGCCCCTTCTGGATGACACATTGTAGCATATGGTCAGCCAAAAATAGGCGAGAAAATCTAGATACACCAACTTCACACCTAGTTTTTACTTTCTCATTATACGGCCCCCCTTCCTCCCCTCCCATTTAATTAAGAGGGTGTCATACACGTTTCCCTTTAAATCCCTCTACAGTTCAACTCTCCAGCCTCTTGTCAGACCTGACTCAGTAAAAACGAGACAGCGTGCTAACCCTGACCAATGAACATGGAAATGTTTATGGGCATGTCAATTTAGCTTCCAGCCTTCCTGCACCCAATATTCTGTTCTTAATTACAAAGACTAATTAAAACTACCTTGTAATGAAGTCTATGTAGGTTTCCCCCAGGGCAGCATACTTTGTGTCATTTTGCATCATTAATGGAGAATACACTGAAGAATGACAAAATCTCAAAAAGTGTAAATGAGATATTTCACTCCAGTTGCTTTCGTAATGTCAGGGGCTAATAACTACTAAGAGAAGGAGGACACAGTGTGGGGGGAGTTTCCATCACCAAGTCATTTCATGCCCAATATACAGCCATAATAAATGATAGATCATATAAAATTCATGAAAGTAGTAAAAAAGCTTGTTGTAGACAAGTTAAATAATAAAGTGCACTGAAGCCATTTATCAGCTCTGTCTTGTCCCTGCAGGGGGAACTTTTATAAGTTTAACGTGCACATTCAAAGTCATCCTTCACACGTACAGTCATGTGGTCTCACATGTAAATCTGCTGTACACGGAGGTGTGAAAAAAGGCATGAAAAAATGTAATGTCTAATGGGTGTTGCCTGGTTGTATGTGTGTATGCATATGTGTGTTTTTGTGCAAGTGTGTTACCTTTCTCATCTGTATGCTTGGCTTGCGTTTGTGTTTGACAGATCTCTGCCATACAAAAGTGTGAAGAGCACAAAGTTGTACTGGCACTCGGAGAGAAATGTGGAAAAATATTGTGTATGCTTTGTTTTAATACCATAACATCACACAGCAAAACAAGAGATACAGCTACTGTTATGATATAATTATTATTGAGTTGACCATGCATTAATTATGTAGAGTTGGGGTATGAAGGACTCCACAAGCTGACACATGCACACATATTACATATATTTCCATATAAAGTGGTCATGGATACCGTGTGGTGACTATCTTTGTCGTCTGAAGTCATGTTTCTGTCCACCTGATAAATGTAAATTATATATTCTTTCTCCTTTCAGTGCTCGTCTGGGGCCTGCAGGGGTGGATAAGAGTGATGAAACTGAACCATACTGTAAATGTGCTGTAATACTAAAACAATCAGCTGAAAGAGGCTAAAAAGCTCCAAAAGCTCTCTACCAATGCTGCATCTGGGACGCCTAATGAGGGTAGAGAGAAAAAGATTAGCACCTTCAAATTCTTTTGCTTTGAGCAATGAATTCCTTGGCATTGACCAATAGGAGCACAGAGGAGCCCTCTGTGCAGAATTGTAAACATGGTGAAGCAAAGAGGAATGATGTCGTTGGTGCTGCGATGTCAAACTGAGAAACAGCAAACAATAACATCATAACGTCAGCCAGCATCACACATGCCGCGTCGGACGCCATTATTTGTTTACATTCTTGTTCCTGGAAGCCCCTCATTCCAGATGACATCACGGTTGTTGTGAAAGACGGCAAGCTGTGATTGGTCAGGGACCAACATGAGGTCTGTCGTGTCCCCCTGCAGAGTGCTGGGGGACAGCCCGATCTGACACTGACCATCCTAACAGACAAAAACATCGCGTGGTCTGAACGCAGCATTAATTCATTCATTGTTATTATTAATGGAGCTTTGAATTGAAATGCCAAATCAGTTTTTTGTGGTTGTTGTTTTACCATTTAAATCACGGTTACTGCCAAAATTCAGCATTCACATTTTCATTGTTTAACCGTAACCAGCACGTTTGCTCATCTTTAACCACATAGCGATGGCGGTTTAATCGTGTTAGTGAGATGACACGAGCAGCTGTTGTAGGAATGACCAGCTGAGTGTTGAGTTTGGCTCTTTTTGTTCCACACATTCTATTATGGCCACAGGGGCGTCATTACTGAGAGGAAATTGGCAGCACAAAAATAATGTTTGAATACTGTATATGACAGTATGATAATGGCTTTGTTTTGGGGGACTGAGTTGCTGCTGTCAGATCTCACAGATTTTGTGAAATTAAAATGTCTTAGTGGCACTGAAAATAGTGTCTATTCAAATTCTCCTTTTCTGCTGTGGCTGGAAAATAACTTGGATGACTGCCTGTTAATAAGGCTCATCCTGTTTACCAGCACTAAGTAATGTCACTATTGTATAACATAAATCTTGGAGAAGAAGAGAAATGCAAAAATATGCCTGCGGTGATGATGCTGCACAGTCAAACATCTCCTGAAGTTTAGAGCTAAACGTGAAAGTTTCTGAACACAAATCATTTTTCTCTCAGCTCGTCTGTAATGCATAATTTTATCTGGGACTCACAGAAAATAAAGGAAATAAAGACACAGCAGAATGTCATGCAACAGACATTGATAAAGATAATTTCTTGTCATGTTGTGCGGCTAAAATAGTCTCTGTGTGTTTCTGCTGTTGTGGGGCTGAGTGATAAGGAGCAGACGCTGATAAGAGGAACCACAGGATGTCACTCCCACCGCTAACCTTGTACTTACACAACAAGTTTAGTAATGCACCCTGAAGGTGTGTGTGTGTGTGTGTGTGTGTGTGTGTGTGTGTGTGTGTGTGTTCCCATATACATGTTTTGATGCTATCATACTGGATGCACAAATGATACACATGTTGTGTTTATAGCATTTTTGGTCCCTGCTGTACTCGATATGCAGTACTTATGCATATGCATCATATTGTCACTTTTTTGTGTTATTGTGTCTCCCACCTCCAACTCGATGGCATAAAAAAAAGATGATAACAGCACAAACTATGGCTCGGAAATTACCATAAAGTAGGCACATCTTTGTGAAAGTGTCTCAACAAAAACTCAATATTTTGACTTTCAGGGGTTTCTTATGGTGGAGAGTTCGATGCAATGCAACTAAAGAAAACACATGCAAATAGATAAAACACACGCAAATGTTCACAATAACACAGCTAATGGCAAACCACTCACTACTGTGTAGCATCCCTTCATGCTCTAAAACAAGAGAAATTATGAGTGTGGGTTTTCATGATCTTCTGAGGGATGAGCATTTACCTGAGAGTCAGGTAACGCCTATCTGATAATTTGGAGGAGCCAGATTCAGCAGCATGCTGTCGCATTACTTCACTGCAAATGAAATGCAAGCTGGAGCTCGTCCTCCTGGTATTTCTGTTGCTTTGGGAGTGTAAGCTTGTGATCAAACTGGGAGCCTTTTCATAAAACGTGTTGATTGATCATATTTTTGTTCGCGTTAATTCCGTGCTGGTTTGTTCATGTTGTGAACTTTTCCTCCTTCACAATAGCTGCATAATTTCAATAAAATATGTCAAAATCTTAATGCAATGTCAGAAAAACAGTGCTGTGAGAGTTTAAAATGTCTTTCAGTTGTGGGTCTGGCTTTCCTCAGCCGCTGCTCCAGAAGTTTGCCGTGTTGGCTGCAGTGGTCTGTGTGACTGTCAGGTAAGCTGTGACTGGCTGGCTGGCTACCCCTGCAGGCACTTATGGAGCATCTCAACTTCAAAAACATGACCGAACCGCTTTGATTTTTCATACATTTTTGTAAAACTGCCAAAATTCAATGCTAAGCAGTCAATGTTTCACATACAAAATGGACAGAAATGAAATTACTGATGAAAACTGTGCAAATTGTAGAAAGCTTCCTGTTGTCCGGACGGCTTGTTTCTAATCACTGCTTTGTATTGTGGGACACAGGAGGTGAGAAAGACTGCTCTGATTTTTGCAGAATCAGTATGACATCTGTGTATTTCTGGCACGCTGCAGATTTTGCTATTGTTTGCAGACTATGGCTACATTTTGAATCAGTACACGCTGCTTGTAGCAGGCAGTGTTGAATACAACCTGGGACATGCCTGTTGTCTCACCAAGCAAAAAGTACATTTTAGCTCATTTTCCAACACAATTTACAAATTAGCCAACTTAACTTCATGAGTCACAAACCATTTCAACCACAAGCATGTCGCGGCCGTGTGCATCGCGTTTTAGCGTCCCCAGGAAACAGCTTTCGTTTTTCGTATGTGCAACTTGCAGCATTTCTGTATTTGGTTGCGTTTCCTGTATTTTTCCTTTCTAAATGCTGTGTGTGTGTTTTCAAATTGATGAAGAGGTTTACTTCATTGGCTTGTCTTTTGTCAATTTGTGTGTGTTTTCTCGATATGTGGTGCATTGACCTCTCAGTGCCATGAAGTATCTTATAGAAATGTGCTATATTTCATGGATATTCATATATTATCCTCTGCTGCCTTTACAACTCAAACACAAAGAGCTAATGCAAGAAAGGAGAGCAAGGACGGATGGATGGATTGAAAAAGACTTCCTTAAACACCTGTAATGGATGACTAATGCTATTGATTCAATCTAATTACACATACAGGACTAATAGCTGTACTGGAGCACCACTAAATTAGAAAAAGTGATGGACAGCAAGAGCTTGGTGTGTTTGCAGCAAACAAGCTCTTCATGTCCGTCTGTATTCACATGTGCAATCGCTGCAGTAAAACTTACTCAGCATGTGGATCCAAAGAGATCCTTCTGAGCTGGTGTGAGCTTTGTGCTTATTTTGTCAATTAAATATTGGACTTTAAAATATATGCAGAGCCTGTATCATGGGGGGCTCAGCAAATTCTGAAAAGATGATCACTCCTTTGCAGCTCAAAAAGTCCACAGTCAGGATATTCTTGACACAGCCACATGGATCAGGAATGTATGAAATTCCCTGCTGTGTTGTTCTCCAATTACTGCCACTGATGTTTACCCCTGAATTGGCCCAGACTCTCACAGCATGCCCTCTTGGTCATGGTCTCACACAACTGCTGCCTGCAGCTCCTCTCCAAACGGGGGCGTGACTCAGCTACACAACTCCGGGGGAACTGCCACTCTCATGCTCCATTAGCCCCTGCGTCCCCAGTGGATGAAGAAAAATGTATTCACTACTGCGATGCTGCTGCCACAGACATCTAAATAGCAACCATTCGTCCTTTCTGCTGCGTCCTCCGCGCTTCACATGACCTCATGACTGGAAGCGGGCCGTGGTTAAATCAACGGAGGGGAAAGTAAGTTTATAATCACAGCATGTGCAGATCAGGAGGTTGACGGTGATTGTTTTACCCTGAAATAGTGCTGAAAGATGAAGTGTGGGTGATTTCATGCAAAAATAAGTGGCTAAAAAGGTACACCAATTCTGCAGCACATCAAGCTGATTTTTACAGCGAAGCACCACAGTGACTTTCAGGCAAGGTTTAGAAGGATTTACTGCAGGATGCAGGATGATGGTGTTAGGAATCCAAGACTGTACGTAGATGCAGAAGTGGCCATGCAAAATGGGAGGATTTGCCATGGCTAAATCCAGAGGGAAATCATGGAGTTGTCTCTGTCAGACAGCCAACCCTGTAGCTCTAAATGGGATGAATCACAGAGCAAACACTCAGGTCACTACTGCAGTATTGATTACCAATGGAAGATGTCTGATTCTCTTTCTCAAGTCTCACTCTTTCACCCCACCACACAGGCTCAGACGCACAGGCACACAACTGAATTTTACTTTGCTGCTCTTGGCTTGAACTCATTTGTGTGAAAGGCAACAGCATGCATTGTGCACGGCGATCGCTTCAGAACCCATTTCAAGTTTACAGTGGGAGCGTTTTGCAACGGGCTTTTGTTGAACATACAGTATCATTCATTGGGCAGACATTAAAATTGAAAGCTTGGTGGGGTGTTTATTGAAGTCCTGACCCCGTC
Organism: Chaetodon auriga; assembly: GCF_051107435.1. Classification (NCBI taxonomy): domain Eukaryota; kingdom Metazoa; phylum Chordata; class Actinopteri; order Chaetodontiformes; family Chaetodontidae; genus Chaetodon; species Chaetodon auriga. Next base: position 4,140,351 of record NC_135080.1, read on the forward strand.
CTTCGCTCATTAAATTGATTCATGGATTCAATAAGTGGGGCGCAGACGGCAGGTGTGCATGTCAGCGTGCGCACGAGGCTCGCAGGCATCCATCACCCTGATCAGGTATCTTCAGCTTCTCCTCCACGCAGTACTCTCACAAGACCCCTGCAGATGTTGCTGGCTAGCAGCCCAGCCTGAACAAAGGGTAGACTGTATGCAGACGTATACATGCACGCACGCACAAACAGAAGCTTCTCTACACAAAGATGCAAAAACACACACAAAAAACATGCATAAACATCCTCACACGCCCAAAGCCTCCGTTTCATTATGCTAACTGTGTGTCATCCAGGCTAAATGCCAAATGAGGTTAAACTGTCTTCTGGAAAGAGATCATTCATGTTCCACTGAACATTAAGAGCCGGATCCAAAGCCTCGCAACTAAAAATAGATGCTGCGATTCAAGACATTTTCAGTCATCAGTTCGCTGATGCCAGCGAGTTTCTGATGTTTGGTGAAGCCGTCAAAGGTGAGCTCACGTTTTATTGCAATGACAGAGAAAAGTTTTGTTTCTTAATGTTACTACAAAAGATATGATACTAAAAAACAACTGATTAGAAATAATGATAACATAATACCATAAATGATAATATGGTTGTCCTCGTTATTGGCAGAACCTTGCTGAGGGAAACATCAGCATCACAACATAAACTCACATTATGCTGCTAAACATAGTGATTGTAATCTTTATATAATATGATGCAAGAAAACATTCAGAGGTGAGGAATTAAAGGGCCGGGGGCGCTTACTACCTGAGCCTCCAACGTTTCCCTGAACTGACTAATGAAAACATTCTGTGAAGGCTCATTAGCTGTTAAAAATTAAACGTTTTTGATTGTGGACTCTGTTTACATGAGCTTCTGACTCATACTGAAGAAAATCAATCCAATCCTAGAGCTGATACAAGATTTATGTTATGCAATGATAAAACTGGGGCTGGTAAACAGAACAAGTCTTACTAACATCCAACTAATCCAAGTTGTTCTTCAGCTGCCACAGAAAAGGATTATTTGAATGGACACTGAGACACTAGTTTCAATGCCACCAAGATCCTTCTATGTGACAGAATCTGTGAGATCTGACAGTGGAAACAAAGCCTGCATTGTCTCTCTTTGCACCATCACCGCATTCGGACGGACTCAGGAAACAAGTGGTTGTGAATAAAGATTCGACTACATCAACACGTCTGAAAAGAGAAACGGAGAAGGTGTGAAGAAAGTCTGAGAGATGGCTGCCACTTGACATTATTGTTTAGCAACTTTTTAGTCTGCTGAAGATTAGTTGCCAGAAAATCAGCCTTCTCATCAACTCTCCTCTTTAAAAAAACAGTCAAGGACTCCAGCTAAAGCCACTAGTTACAGTGGCAGCTTTTTATTACCAAACAGCTAATTCAATTCACAGCTGCAGATTCTCTTTAGCTGCATTGTGTTAGCTGTTTCTCTTATTCGACATGCTAGCCAGGTAGCCAGCAAGCTTTACGTGCTGTAGCTCTGTGGTGTTTACAGTTGAGCTTGTGCTGATGGCTTGTGGGATTGTTCCAAGAACAGCTATCATGTCACCTAAGCTTCAGATCTCAAACATAAGGAACAAAAGATTCACTAGATGCCTTTCATCTCTGGTGTTGCAAGTACAAAGACACGTTGAGTCAGTTTAATGTCTCAAAAGTAAAGTTTATTTATAGCAGCAGGAACAATCACATCAGAGGAGAAAAGAGGGCATAAAAGGAAAATCTGTCTGTGTGGCTTCTGCAGGATCCACGTTTATGAGTCTCATCTCCTGCCTGTTTGACCACTGCAGGTCACAGTCAGTTCTTTGCCACAGGCTCACCGCGCTGCTTAGGGAGGGCTGCAGACAGGAAAACCCACCGGTGTCCTCATCAGGCCCCGAATACCGACTGGAAGCTGAAGCTTTAGGCATGAAACCACAATTAAAGGCAAGTGCACTTTCCCTGGTGTCCTTTGAGCATTACCCCCCACCTCTCCTGCTCTTTGCTTGTCCGTGCTGGTGCTTCATGGCCAAACGCTGGCATAGAGTTCTGCTCAGAGCTGTCTGCACGCAGCGTAACTGGCTCTTTTTACTCCCATTCAGTGGAAGGGAACCATGTATGCTCTCCCCACTGCACATTTAGTACTGATTCTGCATGTTCAAACAACAGCAAAGATGACAGAACGTCTGTCAGGTTTTCATGTGGTACAAATGTCCGACCAGATAATGTGAACTCAAACGCATTATTTATACTGAGGCTTGGATGTGAGAAAGGTGTGACTCTACAGCATTTCTTAAGAGCAGTGGATGGAGAGCGTCTTCACACGTAATGTTTATTATAGGTACACATAATAACAACGTATGTAACTGAAAAACCTTTCAGCTATGAGCAGATTTGTATTGTAAAGGCTATGTGTTATTTTAACTGTGCTTTTACTTTCTTTCTTGTGCGTTCAGGTTGGAAAAATGTCAAGACGGATGCTAAAATCAGTTGATTTCTAAGTGTGGTGTTGATAGACACAGTTGTCCCACACAAAAGGAAAGGACACAGGGGACTCTACTCTCTGGAGAAAAGTAAAAATAGTGGCTCAGAAAAATAATAATAAACTAATAATTCCTTGGAAATATTTTGTCACATTTTCTGTGAGATCTTCTAAGTTAGATTTGGAGCTAGAGTTCTGAGCTCAGTGCATGACAAATATGGAGCAGATCCAGCAGATTCAGTTCAGAACATTTATGTGATTATTTTATTTTTTTCTTTCAGTCTTTGAGTCCCTGCGAGAAAGTCTGTGATGGAGCAGGAAGGGTGAAAATGCTAATAATCCAACCTTACGACATCCGACTCTAGATACATGACTAACTTCTCTAAAAACACTGCAACATGCTCACATCCCGGTGGCACAGACTCACAAACATCACAAGGAAGCAGCAGAAAATTAAAAAGCAGCTTTGCTGAGTTACAGAAGCAGCGATTAGATTCCCAGGTAGCCTCATCGCTAACAGGAGCTCGTATCTGCAGATCTGGTCACCCTGCCCCAAAGAGGTGATGCATTACTCCACTGGTATTTAAGACGTGTTCTATCTCGGTTAATATATGAGCAAACCTCCCAGCTAGGAGACATCCCATAATAATAAAAAAGATATGCATACAAGCTCTACATGTGTTTGCCCAGTTTCAGGTTTCCAGCTCCCACCGCTGAGGCACTGTGGTCACAATCTGACAGGCTTGTACCTGCTGAATCCTCTGTGGCAGGTGAGAAATGACAGCCCTCATTGTTGGAGGCTCTGTTGTTGAGAATGCGGCAACCTCCCTGGAAATCACATGCTTGGGCACAAATTTAAAATCTAAATGAAAGCATCCGTCTGAAATGCTTTTTTATTTGTCTGTTCAGAGCCTGAGAGATGCATTCTGACAGGGCCCACGTACGGTTCTATCATTAAGAATCACTTTATTTGGGTGGTGTCATGCTGTCGGCTGCGTCTCAGTAGAGCAGTTGCTGCTGCTCATCTAATCAGGGACTGACTTCGAACACCTTGGGCAGCAGGTGAAAGCGTTTAACTGGCAAATGGGACAAAAACTGGCCCTCAAACCTGGATGCTGAAACAGTGTTCACACCTGCAGGACCTTCTCTTAAAGTGCAGTGCACACCAATCATTTTCCAAGCACCAACATTGTTTCATGGTGAATCACATTATGTGGCTGCTGGGTGTGATACTGAAACTCTTAACAGGCTCAGTCTCAGACAAAATGACCATTCTTCAGGTAGGAGGAAAAATAATCCTGAATGCTTTTTCAAAATGACAGAATAGTCAGAAACAACAGGAAATGAATGAGAAACCCCACCTGAGCGTTGTTTCTCATTCATCTCTGAGCTGCTCTTGTTTTTTTTGGTTTTTTTTTTGACATTTTCATTAACAGCACTTACGTTTTTGTCACACTGAGCAGAAAATGATGTTTTCTCCTCTGAGTGAGCGGTTTATTTAGAGTATTTGAATGATCACCGGCTGAGCTGCTGGACATTCTCAGTAACTGCTGAGAAATTATAAAAACAGGCTGTAATATTTGGATGTTTTGAGTTCTCTCCTGATGTTACTGACTGTACAAAACACTAATGAAGCTGCTGAGACTGAAACAGACAGTTTGGTGTAAAGACGGCTCGCAGTTTGTGATTCACAAACCTTTTTCATCCATGCAACACATTCTTAACACCATGTTTTATTCAGCAGAGTTCTTGCAGACTAATCAATGAGAATGTACATTTTATTTCTTAAGTTTATCAATATTCATGTACGGCTGCATTCTCCGCTCTTCACAGTCATTATCTCACAGCCAGAAAAGAGAAATGCAATGTAAGGACGTCGCATTGGCCTTGTTAATGAACTAATAGTGACAAATAATGATTAGATGAACAAATCAGATAGACGTTCGTTTCAGAATGAGTGTGATGAGCATCTATGATGAGTTGATTCAACATTTAAAGATACAATATGAATATAACATTAAAAAAAAGTCAAAGGCAAAGAAAATTCATATTCAAAGTAGCGAGCGATAATTCAGAAATCCATATCTTAAAAAATGAAAATGCAAAACTCGACCGCATTTATGTGCATACATATATGATCAAAGATAGCCATTTAAAATTTGATTTATTTTATTGAGAGGCAGCTGAGCAACTGAAAGTTAAGCCTTCATACGCAGCTGTGTTTAAATTCAGAATCACTGCATGATTAAAAAATAATCTTTTGGGGTTTTCTCCACGAAAGAGTGATTGAAATCTTTCCAATTATTTCAGTTTGGAGTCGGAGCCGGGCAGCTGCTGTTGTTAACATTACATTAGTGTCTAATATTGCGACTGTCTGCCTGTAAGGAATCTGTCTTTAAATTGACTCATTAAATGTCATTTTCACAAAATTGCTGTTATTTGTAAAAGATCATTACTGTTGTCTTTGGCCATCGTTTGGTATTTCACAGCAAACTGGTGAAAACTGAACAGGACCCTTTTTAAAACCAGTGTTGCCCTCAGAGTTAAATGCCTCATTCCTCATCCCAGTAACTGTAACATAAATGTCTGGGTGACCATTATGGTTATTGATGGCTTTGATGGGGGTCATTATACATGCTGTGGGCAGCATATGCTCTTCCACTGCTCTTGAAAGTCCTGCGGGGTTTAAAGAAGGACGCGTGTCTAGACCTCAGTGTTTACACCAAACCAATTATGCGCTCCCTTTTCATGGCAATCACGAGCATGTGCAACCATGTGTATACTTCCAGTCAATAAATCTAAACGGTGCTTTCCTCATTATTACCGTGAACTGTGCAAGAAGAGGCTAGAAAACATCAGCAGAATTAACAAGTGAAAGTATCACAGACAGATTGTAGCAGAATCAAACATTTTAGATGCAGCTGAATTGTGTATTTTCATCAAACTGGAATGAAACATGTGTCTTTGTTGTTGTTGTTGTTGTTGTTGTTGTTGTTGTTGTGATATCACTGTTTCACTGTAACATCCTGTCAAAGGTTTCTTTCAAGCATTGATGTCTGCTGAATGTCATTTCTGCATTTTTCCTCAAACACAGCAGCAGTAATAAAAATTCCAAGCCCTTCTGGAGTGTATATGTCTCAAGAAGCTTTGGACAGCTCTTATAATGTCCTCCAGTGCTACGCTGTGGTTGACATTTCTGATGTGTTTCAGCTGTTGAATTGATTGGAACAACATGTTTTAATCGCGGTCCCTGCAGGACGAACCCTACACTGAAAAAAATGAGAATTTGGACAAACAAACAAAAAAATGTAAGTAATTGATCATTTAACATTGATTCAGTATAAATAATTTATTCAGTTTAAATTGTATTTTTAGCAAACGTCTTTCTAAAGGTGGAGCAAACCAACTGATTCAAGTTGTCTTGGATAAAAAAATAGTTGTCTTTATTGACTTAATGTAAATAAACAGTTGTCATTCTTTAAAATTCAGAGCAAGTCAGATGTGAAAACATGTTTAAAATACATTTTGGTGTGTGTCTGAATAGCTGCAAAACTAACGACATTCCTTCAGCCTCAGCTGCACGTTAGCTTTTGTGCTAATTAGCAAATGTAGTTAGCCACTGCTGTGCCTGTACGGAGTGGTTACCTCCATGTGTTTGGGATTTTTTAGATTGTGTATCTGACTCCTGATCCAGATCTTTTCTTCTAACTGGTTGCAGTTTTGACTTCTTCTGTGAAACCTCCTGCAACAAACCTCAGAGTGAGTTTTGAGTCAGCATTTGAATTTGACAGATAGAAAAATTGTGTGGTGACAGTCAGATTTTCCATTAGGAAGACTTAACAAAAGCCCGTCTAATCGCTCCAAGATTCTTAGAAAGTAATGCATGTTTTATTACTCTGTACCTTGACTGCTGTAACTCCTTGGACATGGAGTCAGTTCGTCTTCACTCTCACGTCTGCAGTGTGTGCAGAATGCTGCTGCAAGCTTTTTAACCGCTTACCACAAGGGAGAGGATATTTCCCCTGTACTTGCTTCCCTCTGCTGACTCCCTGTCAGTTTTAGAGTCCATTTTAAAGTCTTATTACTTGTTTTTAAAGAATTTCATGGACCAGCTCCCTCTTACCAATCTGACCTTTTAATCCCTTACACAGCACCAGGAACACTCAGGTCCTCCGAGCAGAAGCTCAGGGGTGGCTGTGCCGTCTCAGCTGTGGGTCTGTGGAGCAACCTGCCCCACCACATCAGATCTGCCCCCTCTGCTGAGTCGCTCAAGGCCCACCTCCTTTCTTTGGCTTTCCGACGTACTTAAATTTCGACTAAATGGGCTTTTATAACAATTGCTTTATATTATCTCGATCTCTGCTTGGGTGTGTGCATGAGTCTTGTTGTCTGCTCTGTTGGTCTTGTTTTCTTCTATGATTGCAAAGCTAAAGTCGTGCTATTTTAAATGTGCTACAGAAATAAATTTGACCTGACTGCTGTTCACAGAAACATAACATGCAGCACCTCATCCTTTGCCCCATGGACTAACCTCCACCAAATGTTTACATCTGTCTTATCTTTTCTGTTTTTGAGATCTTGGACGATAGAAAAAACTAAAGTTACTAAAAGCACAAGTAATATCATCACTAGACATCAGAACAGAGTAATTTTACTGGGGTCTCAATCTGTACCGCCGTAAAAAAAATGTCCTCCGCAGTCTGCATTTTGTTCAAATGTGGAAGCAACAATATGTCATGAAGCCTGTCAGTCATTACTGGATAATACGTCTGTGTCTACTTTCACGGTTGCTGATTTTCAAACACTTGTTCCACTGGAGAAAAAGACATTGCAATTTCAAGCTACATTTATCGCCAGTGGCTTAAAAAAAAAGAAAAGAAAAGAAAAAGAAAAAGAAAAGAAAAAGCTCTTATGTTGTCATGAGTGATGGCTGTTTAAGCACAGACTTGCTGACGTGCCACAAGCATCTTTTTCACTCTTTCTGAGCAATATCTCCACTTTGATTGAGACGTCACAGGTAAGCAGTCCACCGCAGACTGCTGGATGGAGCTGGACTGAAGATCTGCCGGGGTGTTTCAATCTGAAGTCTAACAGGGAAAAGGAAAAGGAAAGTGTGGTCCAAAAGTTTTGGGATAATGTGCTTTCCCATTACCGTGCGAGCCCCATGCAGCTGTTGATTTAGTATACATTTATTCATAGGCCTCCTCACAAAAACATAGGCTTTATGAAAAAAACATTTGGGGGGATTTAATTCACTTTTTCCTTAAACCTTAGAACAGCAGCTTGACTTTCTTTGTTTTTCCTTTCAGTTTCAATTGTAACACACAATCCTGATCCTTCTCAGCAGTATATAAACAGTCTAAATGGAATATAAATACATTTTAATTTGCCACAAATGCTCAAGAACCTGTGTTAGGACACTGACTTCAACACACAGGATACAAGGACGTGGATTGTCAGTAATTCTGCAGTTAGCATGCAACGTTCAGATGTTCATTTTAGCATCGCTGCAGCTTTAGCACCTCAGAAATGTAACATTTGACATTCATTTATTCAACCATAAACTCCCCTCCTCCAGCACCTTCAAAAGAGGATAAAAATATAACACACAATAAAAGTAGAGCCACAAAGGGCAACACCATGTAGCCCTCATTGTGCCGACACTCACTCTCCGTAAAGCCACAGACCTTCAGTGCAGCAAAGCTGAAGATATTAAACAGGTGAGAATAATTCCGCGTTGTGGATGAAAAACATGGGTTCGTTCACACGGGGGGGGGGGCCCTTTGAAGGTCAATATGTATGTCAGAAGTTCTCACATGGCTTTGTTTTAAATTTGAAGCTTTTAAGACACAAGGTGAGCTAATGGGGAAATGGGGATTCAGCAACCATTCCTACAATTCACTTGAGATTGTACATTTGACTCAATCCACCAGCAGACTGATGGGACAGCGCTGAGCTGCAGAGTCATCACTACTACTGCAGTTCTGGGAATGACGTGTTGAGCCGATCACGAGTTTTACTTTGCAGCAATGTTTTCTCTCGTGCATGCACGCGAGGAAGCACCTGCACCTGCACCTCCACTTGCCTGCAGGTGGCGGTAATGCAACAAGAAATGAAGAAATGCACCAGCAAAGGTAGAGAAGAAGAAGAAGACTGCCAGCTCGAACACATGGACGGAAACAAGGCTTCAGTTAATGTTTTTTATGTATTTCGCTCATGTTTTATGAGAAGGGAAATGCATCCAACATGTTGTTAAGCCTCGAGGATACACAGTGTGCTTTGATGAATAGCACAGTAAATGTAAACAAATACTTCATATCAAACACACAGACAATAATTGAGACATCATTCTGATGAAGTGAGGGAGGCACCACAGGGACTCCAGTAGGTGACTTTAAGGGCTTCATGTATTATGAGACAGCTGATTGAGGATGTCAGGTGAGACTCAGTCAGCCCTGAGGCTTTCCTTACATGCCCTGCAAAGGTTTATATACGTTCTCTTCTGCAGGCGATGAAGGTTTCCTTTCTATCCAAGCAAAGAGAAGACAATGTGTTAATAGGTCTCAAAACTAACACCCACACAGTCCTCCTACTCTCTGATACTGGGCCAGTCTCTCATGTCCTCAGGCTGCGTCCGCACTAATGTTTCAATTTAAAATAGTGTTTTAAAGTGAGAACCATCTCTGTCCTGGCAAGTGTTTTGGCACCGTTTTTAGACATAATCTCCGTCCATACTAACACACCTAAAAATGCATTTTGAGCAGCCTGACTCCATGGATGGCAACGTCCGTCCACCACTGGAAAGATGTCAACAACAGTCGGATGGATTTCCATGAAATTGAACTGACTTTGAGGCTCACATTTGTGGTTAGAAGTGAAATGTATGACTGGATGAATTACCATGACATTTGTGTCAGATACTCAATTTCCCCTTAAGGTGATTTGTAATCTTTGGTGATCTTTTCATCTAGTGCATCCGCAAGTCAAAATTGTCATTTGTCCGCTGTTGATGACTAAATACCTGCAAAACTCAGCAGTGCTCGGTCTGTCTGTCCCTCCTCCAGCCACGTTCTCTATTCCCCAGGTCCCTTCTTTGCCATTTTCCATCCATCCACCGCATGCCCTTGGACTTTCCCTCCTTTATTATTAGATATTTAAGCAGCCCTTCTCCACTCCCTCCCTGCCAGTTACCCTGTGCTGTGTGCCTTCTCTCTCTAGCCTCTGTAATTTGAATTGTGAATCTGCTTCCTGCCTGTTTTTCAATCTTACCTGCTTGGATTTTCTGCCTGCCTCCTAACTGTTTGCCTGTTTGGATTGCCTTCTGTGGTTTTGACCCTTGCCTGCCTCATGGTCTTCCAGGCCTTTAGACCTTATTTTTGTAAATAAAGCATGTCTGCCTGCTTCTGTCTGTGTTTGGGCTGTATTCCTGATAAGACATTTTGACCACAATCCTCAGTTTAAAGCCACTTTCTCACATTAGTATTACCTGGGGACCTCTAGAGATTTCTGATAATTGCAGAGGTAGTCTGTCATCTTCATTTCTTGCAAATCTACCATGTCTGTAATTTTTAAAGTAAAATTTCACAACAAATTATCAACCAATTTCACCAAACACAGAGGTCATGTGATGATATTAGTCCAGTGCAAACCGTGATTTGGTTTGATTATTTTTTTCCTTCTCTGACTTCTAGGGCTCTTTCCTGGTTGAGAATTATGGAGGCTGCGTTGGGTATTATAACTGAAGTTTATAATTTTTGGCAGCATATTGGGTGCAGATTCAGGAGGCTTATTGCTCTTGTCATTCAGGAAGCAGATGTTATGCAGATACATCCTCGCAAGCGCATGAAAAATGCAAGAAAAGCTAACAAGTAAAATGATGATACAGTAGATGAAACTTCGCCCAGAGAGCTTAACAAAAGTTAGAGGCAGAAGTTTTCTCTTTGACTCAGTTCTCTCACAGTGCATTAGATTGGTGACATGAGTCAAAACTAGCAGACGTGAACCCACGGGCCCTTCTCACCAGGACGTTTGACTTGCCAAACACAGGTGCACCTCATATTGTTAATGGCTGCCTTTTACAGCAGTGTCAAAGCTCTGCTATTTTGCATGCTGGCTTACTGGGACCTGTAAATAGAGGAGGACCTTAACCGAGATTATTAGCTACACCTGCGTTTGTCCTGCAGTGACAAGTGAAAGTGAAGTGTCCCTTCTCTCCACAGTATCTTTTTCAGATGTTTTTTCTCACCATGTAACATCCACCACGTACCGTATATCTTTTGTAGCTGCCTGCTCCAACACTTAATTGATGCTCTATGTTGCGTACACAAAGTAAAATGTGTTTCCTCAACAGTATTTGTTGGACCTGCAGGTTTGTAGAGTTTAATAAGCTAAAACAGCTTAGAAATCGTTTTGGAATTAATTTAAAGGTGATGTCTGTTTCCTCCCCCAGCAAATGTAAGATGGGAGATGCAGCTCATCACTCCCGATCTAACTATTGTCAGTTTAAAAAAAATAAAAAAGTCTAAGAGAAAACAAGTGCCGGGGTGTGATGGATGTGACTGCTTGTGTTATTGAATTTGATGCTGCTTATGTTGACCATTATTGGTTTACACACAGGCATTTGTTTCCTTAATTGCAATATTGAGATAGTGGGAGTCCAGCTTGATTAATTATTTTCTAAAAAAGGACTTACAACACAAGGGAGTCTGCATAGTTTAAATACACTTTAAGTAACCAGAGAGCCACTTTGATGCAGCACCACTGAACATGTGAAAGCTGAAAATAATAAGAAATCCATTAAACTGTATTAGCAATGATAACAGCATATTTTAAGATGTTGCCTAATTTCAGAGCACATCAGTGAATTCAGAATAAATGGAAAACATTTTTATTATCAGAACACTGTAACCCATCAGTGCTGCATAATGCCTAATGAATGCCTCTGAAAAGCTCAAGATGTTGCGTAACTGAAGGAGTTATGTTGTACGTTTTTATCATATTTACAGACATGATTCATCAGTTTGTTGGCAGTGAAGCAGCACTCTTCTTTATAAGAGTTCATGCATGATTCCAAAAAACAGTGAACCCATTTTAAAAGGTTTACTTCAAAAAATGAATAGTTACAAGCAAATGAGATCAAAGAACTGTGCTGCTGCATCAATTGATGATTTATCAAGAAGCCGAGCATCTCAGTAACAGAGCATTTCTTTTATCTGATTTTATTTATTTAAAGTGACAGTAACAAAAAAAAAAAATCACTCATCTTCTTCATAACAAAACATATTCACAACACTTTCAGATGGAAATCCAGATGCTAATATTTCAGGTGTCCCATTTTATGCAATCCACTGTCCCTCTTGACCAAATCCTGAGTGACATTTTAATGTGGACACACTCTCAGTCTACAAATGTCACGCCTCCTGTGAAGATGATAACAAAGTGGGTCATTTCTGTTTGACTGGGGAACATCTCTTGCACCATGTTTGTGGCATTTTGGTTGAGAGTGAGGCAGAAAGTGTCCGCCTGTGCTGAATTCAGGAGCGATTCTTTTTTAATGGCTTTCTCTGGTAATGTACAGTCACTCTGTTCTTTCTGCACTTAATTTTCCGTCAGTGTTTGGAGACTCTCATGTAATAACACACTGCTTAATTTGCAGAGGCACCTTATTATTCTTCTGTTCCTTTGGCTCCCTTGCCCTTTCAGCGGGAGTTTTTGCTTCAATTTTCTTATAAAACAAATGATTACTTTTTGCTCAGTATGGCGTTTTGCAAGTTGCTGACCTCCCGTTTGAGTCATGCTTTACTGAGGTTGCAACATATGCCATATAGTCTAGATGCTTTGCACAGGCTTGAGATATTATTCTTGCTCTGACAACTCAATTTTGGCAGTCGTTCCAAAGAACAGACTTGCCTTTTTCTACTGTACATGAGCAAAATGACTGTGTGTCCATGAGCATAAGGTGAATATTATGACAATTGGTCTTCCAGCTAACAGCTCTTTCAAACTGGGTATTAATCATAAAATGCTCTTTTGATAAGTGCATAAGTGGTAACATTTGCAATCCAATAGAGGTGTGATGGCTCCCAAGGAGTGGCAGATTTATCCTCCCCTGCCAACATAACTGAGGCCTTATTTTCTTGTTCAGTGAAGTGGAAGTGGGTGGTTCAGCACTGTTTGCCAACGTAATACCAAACAGATCTTATACAAATGCAATTAGAGCAGTGTTTGGTTCTGTTGTGCGAGAAAAAGGACTGACAATCAGAATGTAGCATTAGTGAGATGCATTCTGCAATTCTCTGAGCTACTGCTTTCTTTAGAGGAGAAAGGAGAGGTATGTCTACTGTGAAGGTGAAGACTTATCCTCAGAGCTGCGGGTTATTATGCTGAGAAATAATCTGCAAGCCCCCAGGGGTATTAGATTTACAGAGCCAGTTGGGCCAAACCAAATATACAACTTTTGCTCAACTCCCACTGAATCATCTCACCCAAAAAAGCACAGACAAAGAGGCAAATATTACAATATGGTGAACTCTTGTGTGCACCGTATGCAAAAATAAACACATTTTTAGGGACACATATAAACACTTGGACATAATGTCAAGCAGTTTTGGAACAATGCTCTGTTACTCGCCCACTTTCCAGCACTCTTCAATGCACAATTTGCATTGCGTGAGGCTCGAAGCCCCCTACAGTCGGCCTCTTTGATGTCGGTCAGCGGTTGGAAGTCGCCCACTGATTCGTATATTGATTGCTGTGAACCACAATCAAGCCTCCCGCAGTTCTGTGTTTCTTTTCCTGTCTTTCTTTTCTGAGCTTAATCTCGATATTGATATAATAGATAAAGACAGGCTTGTAACAGCTGAATGAAAAGTAATTTCTGATCACACGTTTTGTTTTCTTGAAGATTTTGAGAGCGCTTTGTTCCCCAACCATAAATGCATGAAGGCTGAATGTGGTTCTCCATGTGTTTATAATTTGATATCATCAATTTACTGTCGGCACTTGTCTGATGTTTTAGGGCCCTGCTTATTCCACTGAGGCTGGGTTTTTTTTGTCAAGTTATTTTTCATGTCAAATTCATATTAATAAGTTATTAAGCCTTGTCAGAACTTAGACTTCTCTTCCCTGAACAACCTTGGGCTTCATTAGCATTTTGAACCTTGGGTATGTTTTCTTCGTGCTTCATTGACTCTCTCCTTCGGTGCCAGCTCAAACTTTTATTTTTGTCCCTTTTGAGCTTCTTGTGAAATGAGTCTCCAGCGAGAGTTGGACTGAAAGTGTGCTTTTTTCCCAACAGGTGTACTACAAACAGTTCTGCTCTGATGGTTATTTATGATGCCTGATAGCCTGCACTGCAAGAACAAAGCAAGAACTTTATTGACACATCAGTTACACAGTCTGCACATGGTGTTTTTTTTTTTTTGTTTTTTTTTTTTTTAATAAATGTGTTTAATTCACATACTGACATGGTGATAATGATCATTTTACAAGCAAAAACTGCATAAATCGACTACATTATGCTTATATTCTTACCATCCAATGTGCTAAGATGGTGCATGGTAGAAGAGTACAAACAAAAACTACGAAAATCATACCTGATCAGCACAGTCACATACCAGCATGAGCTGATCACTGGGCCGGTGATGCTCGGATGTTGCAGCTCAATTTCGGCTCTCAAATGAAGAAGGTGTCCGTCCCGTTTCTGCCAACAAATTTAGATCCCCCGGTAATGTGAAACTTATCTCAACTCAAATATTTGCCCATAGATGCTGTCAAGGAGAGTAAAGAGCCAGGAGATGATGAGAGACAGCTCTCTGCAGGCTACTCTGTTTGCTCGATACTCATGGGAAGTCCTGATACACACGAGTCAATAATGGAGGAGGCACCAAAGCAGATGTCTGCTCTGTCTGCTCTCTGTAGCTGTGTCTCAGCTTCTGGTGTAAAATGTTGCAGGGCTGCTAAATGATTAGCACTGATTTCAAGGATGAGTACAAACGCCATGCGTGTGGGGGTCATGCACAATAAGCATAAGAAGGCGATCCATTCATTTGACATGGTGTGAGTAACTCCATGGAAGTATGGTGGTGATGATGATATTAACTGGCTGTTTATTTCTACACAGTTAAACACCAGAAACACCACAGAAATGTGCTGCTGCTGCTGCTGCTGGTCAGGAAAAAGGATGCACACCAGAGCTGTACCTCTTTTTGGGAGCCGTCAGTCGATCAGGCTCACGTCCCTGCTGCATGTATCCCTGCTGAAACCACACACAGATGAGCTGTCTGTGGCAAAACTGTATTTGTATTTTTTATTCAAGGTATTCTTAAAAAAAAACCATGTTCTTGATTTCCCCCTATTCAATGTTTTTATTTATTTCTTTTGCATTTTAGGAAAGTTAGGGGGATATAAAACGCTGTATCTCTGGAACGTGGCCGTTTAAACTCAGTCTGCTGAAGCCTCACATGAACTTCAGGTAAACTTTTGTATACGGTTTATTTGCACAAACAAACAAAACAAGAATGCCTTTAAAAGGATTTTTGCATGTTCGTTTTCAAATGAAGCAGCATCCCAGCTTTTTGGGAATCAGGCGTTGATTCATATTTTTACCTCAAAAAAACTTACATTACTTAACTCTGTATTATTCTGTATTTCACAGAATATTTACACTTTGATGACAATTATGTGAAAAGAGTATCTGCTAATATAATCAAACTGCCCTGCTTTATGGCGTGCTAACATTAGCTTTTTGACTTAGTGGCTTAGCTAGCTTAGTGGCTAAGAAAGAGATGAACTGTAAAATTGACACACTGAATTGCAAAATTATGGAGATAGCATATACTTACATACACACGTCATATATAGCATGTATTGAACTATGTGGGGTCAAGTGATCGATGAAGGGTTAAAAAAATGACAACAACAGTGTCCTGTGTTATTGAGGTCTTTGGACTATCCAGGACAACCAGGACATGACTTCTTTTAGACCAGATTGATTTGATGAATTGTATTGCGGTGGAGGATGTGGATGTAGAGGTAAATCAGATTATATTTTTTGGTGTTTTGGGTGAACCAGCCCACCAGCTGTTCAAGAAAATACTTCTAACTACCCTGTATTACATACAAAGACAGTAATTTTCATTCTGAAGTGGTCCCTCCAAATAAATATGTATATTATACCGTGTGGGTAATGGCAGTCACAAAAGGTGTAGCAGACAGCGTATTTATTCAGCAATATGTTATTGTAAAGAAGAACGCTGAGTGAGGATGGGATTAATGCTCTCAAGTCTTTGCTCAGGAGACACAACAGCTCTAAAATGAGCTACAAACCATTTGATGAATCATTCATGGAGCCAGACCAATGCATTTAGTGGTAGAGCACTCAGTCCTTTAAGACCCCCCCCCCCCCCCCCCCCGGGGGGGTGACTTCATTTGTTTAGCTTGCTTTTGTTGAAAAGCTATGATATTCTTCAGTAAGAGCTATTTAGGGAGTGGAATGGCTAACAGCTGCCCAGAGGTTAGGCTCAGGGATATCACTGTGTTAGCTCAGGGTGTTCCTCCATCATCTTTAAAATAAGACAGGACAAGAAGATGTGTACGGGAGTATCCACCTTAAAAGAGAGCAAGAAAGAGGAGATATTGATTTATGGCCTCCTGCAGCTTCCCTCCCTCATTCATCATGCTGTCCCTGTGCACAGCACCATCACTCCCCTGTAGGGAGCTTCTCTTCCTCTCTATGCAGCCGACCACTCATCCTCATGTCTGGGTAACAAGCTGTGTGCTCGGCTCAGACCCTCAGCAGCCCCCTCCCACCTTCTTCCTCCCCGCTTTACTGTCACACTCCTACACGCGAAGACGTACCATGACAGGATTACTCACAACATGCAAGGCTCTGAAATATGGCAGAGCCAGATATGTGCAGACGAATACTTCCTGTCATAGCCCATCAAACAGCTTTTTAATTCACAATTCATTAACAGAATGCTCTATTTGTCAGCTAATTTGTTTTACTTAATGTCTGTCATTGCCAGGCATAATGAATTGATAGCTTTTCAGAAGAATCTTGACATTCAACCCGATAGTGTAGCTGAGTGAAGATTACACATACCGCTGATACTTGACATGTGACCTTTCCAAGAGGAGGTCTGGCTTTCCTGCACACATTTTGGTACAAGAAGTAACAAGGCCTTGAAATAAGTGTCAGCGCCTTCCATTATTCAACAAAACAAAGTGACAGTTGCACCTGTGTGATACTGGCTCATCTCATCATGCTGAAGTAGTCTGATGCTAATTAGCACCATTTCTCGCTGCAGGAGGTCTAAATAATTTAATTGCTCAACTTCACCGCTATATTCGGAGTGCTATTTCTTCTAAAAGGATTCATTATTCCCTCAAATTTTAATGACCTGCTTCAGAAAGTCATACACTTTTATTGCATTTTTACTGCTGCATTCATTTAAAAAAACATTTCGTGTTTTATTAATGCGTTCAAACACGGGGGTCTACAGAACGAGCTGTTTATGAATATTCAAATCAGGCTTTGTCCTTTAATAAGAAAAAAATGGTGCAGCCTTTAGTGATATGCTGTCAAGGGGAAAAAAAGGAAAGAAATTTCTCAGGACTGTGATAACACAGGGCTGCATGCTCTTGTTTTTTTGTGTCTTTTCATCGTCATGCTTTGTACTCGGGTGTCGTGGCAGCTTGACGTTGCCGTTTGAATAAGACCCTCCTCTTCTTTCAGGGCGATGCCAGTGGCGGGGGTCACCTGCCCTTCACCCTTACAAGGGTTTCATGAAGCTTCGCCGCCTCCCTCACCTAACATTACCATTGCTCACATCTTCTATGAATATTATCCTGCAGCATAGCAACAGCACATTCTCATTCCATTCCCTTTTCCTTCCTTCAAGGCCCTCACAAAGTCAACCCCAATTTATTCGCAAGGGATGGACTCATCATCGCTCTGGCCTGCCTCTCTCCAAGCTGCGCTTTGCATAGGGATAACAGAGCCCTGCTGCTCATTCGCATGCAGCTGTTCGTACTGTATTTCATACATCTTGACTCTGAGTCACGGTGATCCCTGGTCAGTCTGAGTAAATTAAAAACAGCAGCTGCATTCAGATGAACGGGCAATTAATAATTTAAATGATACCAAAGTGCTAAATGCCTGCAATTCAGCGGACTCTCACATCCCTTCTGCATCATTCTGTATCTGCAGTCGCCTTATTGTGCTCTGGGGAGAACATTTTAAGTGTTGCTTTTATAAAAAGACGCTACCAAGCGCATAGTTTTGATTCTATTTGCCCGGCCTGATTTCTTTTTTAAATGCTATTTTTCATTTCTGTGAGCACCAGAATTGAAATTTCAATCACCCTCCTCGGATGGATGCTGAAGTTACAACAGGGCTTTCAAAACTTGGACAAACAAACGAGAAATATCTGCATGGCTACATACTGCTAAGGGTAAGTGAGAAAATGTGCTTTGTTTTTAATTTGCATGAACTGACCCTTTAAATTGTTTCTTTGGTAGGAAAATCAAAATGTGTCTAAATCGATCAATCTTCTGTCTGCTTTCAATTTGCAGCTGCACAGACGTTCCGTACAGAATATAACAACCTGTTTGTGAATAAAGTCGAACAACACTTGCACCACAGAAAATATGATGGCTTCACTCCTCAGCTGTGCAGAGAGACAACAGAGGAATGTCAAGCAAACAGTTGGCTGAGTCCCTTGTCTTCCTTTATTTACCTTTACAACAAGGTTTTCACCTGCTGTGTGAACAGACGAGCCATGGGGATGGAGAAGAGAGGTGAGATCTCCCCAGGATCACTCCTCACAGTTAGCTGGAAAACGTTGCATTTGTTTTATTTTTGCTATCAGCTGATGTTCAGACAAACCTTACCATGAATCTCCATACTGTCTCCAAAATCTCCTCATCAGAACATCAACAGAAACAAACGTGTCAAACCAAAATTTACTTTGTATTTGAAGACTGAATTTTCCCATTTTGTGCCCGTGTGGCTCGACGTGAGCACTCAGAGTTTTTTCATATTTCAGACTGAAGAGTATCAACCTGGGCCAGCAGCTGCTGCTTTGGATTTGCTGTGTTGGATGACTGATTCCAATGCAGGAAAACTCAGCCAGATCTTCCCCTAGATTTTACTTATCCACATCATGCCCGCCTCCCGATTCGGTGAGTTTTATGTCCTTCAAGAACAATTCTAGTCTGACTAATGAAGCCAAGCTGATTCAGAGGCACCCAGGCTGCACAAATTGAGCACAGCATCCTTTTTATTCCATCTCCTTCCAGGAACAATGTTCCTGTTGGAATTTATTTTGAGCTTTTCTTTGTGCACTAATGTGTGACTGGACGCTTTTCTTTCTTTTTTTTTTTTTTTCTTTTTTTTTTTGACGGGGCTCTTGATGCCAAAATGAAAAAGTTTTTATCTTTAAATGAAAATCCTCATTACAGAGGGATAAACTACCAGCTTCCACTTTGTCTCTGATGCACATCCGATGGTTTTGAGCATGTAGAATCCAAATAGCAAGTTGCAGCTAAATGGATCTTGTTGTGAGAGAATCCGTTTCAAAGGTGTGGTTCATCCTGTCCACGCTGCGGCTGTCTCTGGGTGATGGAGAGCATGTGTCTGTGGCCACGCGTGCTGTTGAGTGCTCCAGATCCCCTGCTGCAGGCGTGACCTTCCCTCCCTTGCTGTTTAACCTAATCAATTATGGTTCAGAACAGAAGCCAAGACAGAGGGGAGACAGAAAGCCCATGACCTTGTCAGAGCCCCGAGGAGACTGTGAATAATTCCCTTTGAGCCCCATAAAGAAGGTTTCCATGGCAGGAGGAGGAGAGTAAAGGTAGCTTGTTGAGAAGACGAGACGGAAGCTGAACAATACCGTGTAAGGTACGAAGGTAAGATCAGGAGCTGCTCGATAATCTACGTAACCACAAATCAGAATCAGTGGCGTCTCCATCCTGTCCCTTTTCATACGGGTGGCCAGATGGGGCCACAGACAAACGTGGGGTGGGGTGGCACACAACGAGTAGGGGGTATGCGTGTAATATATCAGGTAAAAGCATGTTATGCATACTCATTACTCCGAAGCATATTATGCATATGGTGGGGCAGTTGGGTGGGTGGGGGCGGTGCGCAGCGATTGTTGTGACTGCAACCGACCTCAACCTGCTTCAAGAAGGTGAAAAAGAACAGAGACTAAAAACTTGTTTCAGCCGTGTTCCGACCTCTGTCGCAGGTTATAATGTTTGCAGGTGCACATCCAGGCTGCTGTGAAATAAAACAATACAATGATTAGATTACCAGTGTTACTTGAATACAATCATCGATGCATTTCTTACATTTTTGTGTTTATTCTTAGGCATGTGATGTGTATGATTCAGGTTTGAAGGAGCTGAATCTGAAGCTAACTAACACCTAATTACTCTCCTCTACTCAAAAGGTGTGATTTCCTTATTTGCGACAATTAAGAGCCATGGCTGTGTCAGAAATCTGTAGATATTTACTGAGGAGACCCTCCCACTCAATGACAACAATAAACACAGATTAGCACCAATTAGTAAATAGTTTATGCGGCTGCACCAGAGAGCAACTGATCTGACACTCTTAGAAACACATGAACACTTTCACACAATGACAGCATCTCCAGCAGCAAATGTCTTTTTATTTATCAATGCAGTGCAGCGCTGACGTTGATGCAGCTTAAAGCTCAGCAGCTGAGGGTCTCCTCTCGCTTCTGCATTGGCCTGAAAGTCACCTGGGATCCCCACAGGGCTGCAGAGCCATCACTCTGACCCTCAGGCAAGTGCAGTAATTAAAGAGTCCACGGTGGTTTGAGAGTGTAGTAATGTGGAAGCTCGAGCGATGATACGTCCCTGATTCCATACTGCTATATCTACATCTGTGGAGTCGAACAGGTAAACAGTTTTAGGCTCCTTGGAATCAGTATCATAGAGAACCTCCGTCTCTGCCCTGATAAAGAAAGCTCAAAAAAGACAATAGAGGACATTATTTACCGCATGTCCCCGGCCTGTTCAACCAGCTGCCGTCTGCCAGGCGATACAGAAGTATCCGCTACGCTACCACCAGACCACGGAGCAGCTTCTTTCCTCAGGCTGTGACACTCTCTGATTTTGTAACGAGGGAGAAGATATAATTTTTTTTCTTTGTGAAATATCCGAAGCACATTTTTATTCAAAGCAGAATATGTTTTAAATAGGTGTGCAGTGAGGGGGTGTACATTTGAAATTAGCATTATGAAGTGCTTTCCACTGAGATATGCAAGAAATTCAAGGTAAAACTCTGGAAAATGAATTTCAGCAGCCTCCCCCTGATTCTTCACGTGTCAAAACAATAGCAGGGTTAAATGAATGTGTCCACTATACTACATGAAAAGAGTCCATCCTAAATATCTGTGGTTTTAAATAAACCTTTACTCTTTCAAACAGATATTCTGAACATGCGAGCAGTTTTTCTGCAGCAGTTATTTCACACTCAGCCAGCTGCACACAGTTACATCTGGAAGCTGCCCAGTACAACCACAGTGTGTGCTGAGATTAGCATCCAGGGCTTAAGGGAGCCATTCTAAGGACACACCAGTGGTTTGTGTTAAAGGAATTTCTTATTTGTTAAAGGGATTTCAACCAGCAGCCTTTAAAGTCTTTCAGTTTAGCTTACATCACCCAGGTACTACATAATCATCCGTAATTACTGCAGTGCTCTCCTCTCTCCTCTTCTGCATCCTTTTTATATGCCACTTTAAAAAAAGACGGTAGGATTATGAGTTTATGTTTTACACAGCAGTTATTCATTTGAAATTGTTTTGCTGAATCATGTGGTAATGCAACTTAGAGCTATTTCAACAGCTTGTCTCTGCATGAATTCTTGTCTTTAGAGCAGCTTATTACCTTTTGCTGCTGTATTATAGCCTGGGGAGGGCAGAATGTTGAGTTTGCATTGCTATAACACACATTTCTTGATCCCCTACAGTCTAGTGGGTATTTTAAATCACCAAAGTGTCTTTTGAATAGGAAAATGCAATAGCAAATCATGCAGAGTGACACTGAATATAGAAAACGTGTTTTCATACATGCACAAATATACAGACACAAGATTTGCTGCTGCTCAGCGTCTCTCTTGTGCAGCTTTCCGTATGTTTGACAGTGTTCAGATGGTGGTGTCCACAGGCAAAACTGGACCTGATGCCAAGTCAGATCTAAACTTAGGAGATTGAGATGATAAAGTATGCATGCTTTCCTTACCGCCCTGACCTGAAGAGCTGCAAACCCAGCTGAAAGAATTTCATTAGTAAATGTTTCAGGAGTAGGTTGAAGCCATCATTAAGTGCTTTTTCAGAGGCTTTTCCACGCTGCCAAAAATAAAGATACAGAAGGAATTCTTGCTTGTTTGCCCTTTAACAAACTGAGCCAGCAGGGCAACCTGCTGCTTTTAATTGCTGATAGCAGTATGGCCTGTCTACAAGTAATGAAACACTTTGTCTTTCCATCAGAGCGCTAATCATAACTTCTGCTCAAGTCAAGTATTTTAAGATCCCGAAAAGCAAAAAAATCAACTCCCTGTGAAGGGACGCTGAGCTTCACTGCCTCATCCAATGAGAAATCCTTGGAGGTGCACGGTGGAAAAGCGTGTTTAAAGAGCAAACCACATATGAATAGTCTGTCATCGGGAAGAGAATGCACATATGGTGGAATGAATGTGCCGTCTGCTTGATTCAGCAGCAGTTGGTTCACCTGCAGTTTGTCTGGCCTCCACGCCGATTCCAGCGGCAGCCGATTGTAGCTTGTTTGTTTCTAACACATCAATCTTAGTCGCCTCTTAATGACTTATTCATTAAGTTCTCCAAAACACACATCTTGATGATGAGACTGGAAGGAGTATGTTTCAAGACACACAGTTGCCGAGTCTGCAGTCAGCATTCTGTGGAATTAAAGCCACTATTAATCAATTTTAGCCAAGCTGGAACGGATCCCAGATGCATGATCGTAAGAGCAAAAGACTGAGAAATGTGCTGTGTGTGTGTGTGTGTGTGTGTGTGTGTGTGTGTGTGTGTTTGTGCTGTCGATGTGTGAAACAGAGGGGGTGGAGGGAAGGCAAATTCAAATACTAATGATGCCTTGTGGACCACATATAAACCATGCTAACAGCAGATAGATCGATAGATGCTGTAGAAGAGGAGCTTTGGAGCTTCCCTGGTGTTTGTGCTCCTTCATATCTGAAATGATTATTTTCATATTGGTGATCAGGAGCTCATTCCACTGTTACATCCACTGGAAATCACAGGAAGATGAAAGCATCAGTTACATGTCCAAATTTTAGCTAAATGCGAAGTGATTGGCACCCCAGGAAGCATCGTGCCTTGCAATTTGTGTTTTTTCAGCTGTGGAACAAAGATATTACTGTGATCAAGCATGGATTCGAAGCGCAGCTCTACAATACAGAAAGCCTTTCCTGAGCATTCCTGCAGGGAAAGGATGACAACATGTGTCCAGCTGTCACGCACAGCTGCTGGCCTCTGAAGTAATACCCTGGGTGGGTGCAGCCTGCAGTGCGTGGTTGCAACACAACTCCTGAGGTGGTCCCATCAATTGGGTTGTGACAGTGCTGCAACCCTGTTAAATATCAATGTGTCCTTGGGTTCATGCCGCTGTGCCACTATTATTGATCTTACATAATAGAAACATTATGGCCTCAGAATTTTCTTCTTTTGAAGAAATCCATGTCATTTGGTGTAAAATTGCATGCAGCTCCAGAAAAACTGAATGAATAAATTTGAAGGAGGCAAAAAAAGCTCTTTTTGGATAAGGACACGTTATTTCAAAGCAGCAATTATTGTACATGTTTGAGCATTTTTCTTCACCCTCTGGGTATCTGGTCAGTCTTCTCAAAGGCTAGGTGAATTTTGTGTTTTTGTCTGCTGGGACAGAATTTTTGTTCTTCAGGCTCTCGGCACAGAACCAATTCCGCATCACTTTCAGCTGTAAAAAACAGAGGTGAGACAACTTGACTGATGTACTTATCTCTGGGAAACTCTGCCTCTCACATGACTTCAGCAATGGCTGTCACGTATTCTTTGGTCTTTGCTTGGTTTATCATCTGTGATTTGGAATGGAGTCACAGGTGGAGTGAGCGCTGCGTCTCTCATTAAAGAGGCTCTTGACTGCGCTGTGACACATGGATAATCCAACAAGGAATCAATCATTACATAGTTACTGAGGTAATAGGTGAGCAAATATGTTTCCTGGTGGCTGTCCTTATTATTCTGGGGCTATCGGGCCCCCAGGAGACAGCGGAGCCAGATGGAATTGAGGTGTTGTCACTACTGAGTGAACAGGTAATGAATTACTCCAGGACAAATGGGCCGCCACATGGGAGATGAGGAATCCTCTCACAAAAAGCAGAGGCAGAGGGTGCATGACTGCACCCGATCCTTTGCCTCAACTTCATTCCTGTATACTATATGTTTGTAATTTTTTTTTTCCCAAACTGACGAGGAAGCGGTGAACAGTAGGGGGTGTGATGG
Organism: Chaetodon auriga; assembly: GCF_051107435.1. Taxonomy (NCBI): domain Eukaryota; kingdom Metazoa; phylum Chordata; class Actinopteri; order Chaetodontiformes; family Chaetodontidae; genus Chaetodon; species Chaetodon auriga. The sequence continues at coordinate 4,164,415 of NC_135080.1, forward strand.
CTGAAAGCATGAATGAATAAGGTAAAAGCCACGAAACAAATACGTTCCAACCTATTTTGGCACCACAAACCCAACCACATCCAACCAAAGAGATTCTGATACAGCTTTTTTTAGATTTGCATGAAATTACATGATACATGATACTGAGCCTTTCCAATTATAGAGTCCAACCTCCCCTCCCTCTTCTTTTCCTGGCTCCTTTTCTTGAAACCAGCTGATTTGTTATGACATTAGAGTAATGGTATTTCTCTGGTGACAGTCATTGCTGAGGGATATGATTACGCCGTGGTAATTATGATTGTTATTTCCAATCACAGCTGAATGGAGTCGAAGTGTGTTATTTCAGCAGCATAGACAGTACCAGAGTGACTATCTGCACTAGATGATTCTGATGGGGGCGATTTGAGATACAAGCGTTCTGCTGGCACAAGCACTGACAAATGCATTCTGTATTTCTGCAGGGAGACAGCAGACAATCTCACATGCTCTGCAGGTGGATATAGCGGTTGCTGAGGCAGCTGGATGATTCCGACAACATTTCAGTGAGGAGCGGGTTTGGGCTTATATTCAACATAAACATGAAACAAAACATGAGCGTCTGATTCTTTGATTCTGTGGCCAAAATGCATTTGTACTACAGGAGATGTTACCATCTATCAAACATTAAAATAGTTCTTTAATGGTTCAAAATGACTGTAAATGGGATAAATTAGTGTCTTAAACATGATCAGACACTATATGGTATGATCAAGGTTCAGACCAAGCTATCCATCGATTAACTGTTGTTGTCTCGTTGATCTTGTCCACTTGGGGGCAGCACAAACACAAACACTGTGAATAGAGCAATGATAGCACACTTGCCTATTTACACATCCAGCAGATACAGAGCAACATTAGCATTCATTTTTTTATTACGCTTTCTGGCTTCGAGGTCAATCTGAGTCCAATATTCTCTCTGTTTTAGCTCTGTTTTTGGTCTCTACCAACTCCTGAGGGAAATATGTGTCTCTTTAGCTGCTAAATGCTTCACAATGTTCACCAGCAAGCACTAACTGTGTCTGTCAGCTGTTTGGTGCTGAGCAGGTAGTTTACAGAGGGTTACTGAAAACAGCTGCCTGCTGCTGAAAATGACATTACTGGATTGGTCTGTGGACAAAAAATGAAAATAATAATTAAATGCAATGTGTGCATATTTATTTATCTTTTGTATTTTTATTGTTTCTCTAGTAATTTACTTATTTAAGCAAAGAAATGTATGTAAGATATATGAAATATGTTATGTTTCGGTCATCTTGTCCTAAAGACCTGATAACTCCTGCAACCCTTTTGGTTTTCCTCATGTTTACTTTGGTCTAGTCTTGGAAGGTTTTGATTGGTTAACTCAGTCACACATGAGATTGGAACCAGGAAGTGTTGTTGTTGTGAAGCTGATGAGGTGTGGGGAACAGTAAAAGAGCTACAGTTTCAGTTTCTGTCTCCGTCCTGCTGTTTCCTCTCATTAAGACCGATCCAACCATCGCATATCAAACATCAAGCCCACACTTTGTCCCACAGAACATTAATAATCCTGCTTTCCACCCTGTCCAGAGAAAAACTGTACAAGACGACAGTATAAGACTTGTTAGCCTTCCATGAAAAGAAATGTACTGTATTATGTGACAAAATAATCGTAACTCGGGGTCCACTGGGCAGCTTTTGTTGAGCTTTCAGCCGATGGGCAGATGGAGCCGGCTCAGTTGTCACTGTGTGATCTAAGTACAGCATGGAGTCCCATTTGATCAAGAGCACTGTGACATACAATTAAATGCTCAGAAAGAGCTAGTAAGTGGACCTTGAGCTGAGATTATTTTGATCCCAAGGTCAAGAATGAACTTCGATGCTCAGATATTGTATTATTTCCAGCATTTGTCTTATATGAGGTTGTGCTGTGTTCTAAATAAGAGCACAAAATATGTCCAAGCTCTGTGGCCTTAGAGACATACTGGATGTCCCCTACAAAGCTAAATGTTTTCCAACCGTATATGCTACTAAAGAGTGTCCTTATCTTGAACTCTGTGACATGTTTGATATCTTTAGTTAATTCAAACTGTGCTCTGATGTTTTTTTTTTCAGCTTCCTTTAAATAGACCTTAAATCTTTCATTCCTCAGTGTGGCTTTATGCAACCACTTGCATGCATAAACACGCTACCCAGCAGATGTTGGTGCTACCAATAATGAAAAGAATCAGTCTACCAACCAAATTATAATTTACCACTTCTATCTAGTCAGCATCTGCTGAGCAATAAATATAAATTGCTTAAATTTGCTAAGCATGTTAATGTAACTCACCATCTGTACTAGTGTACCATTCTGCTTTCCTAGCGTTTAGTATGGCAGAGACTTAGACTCAGCAAATGAAACACAAACTTATGCAGACGTACATGCACATACACCTGCACATATTCATTAAAAATATACGAAAACAATGTAAATGTCATCGCCATATAAATTCAACAGAAATATCACATATAAAGACACGTTTCATGATACTGTACCTAATATATATATATATAATCTTCCATGTTTGAATTGGAACTTGGTGCAGCAGTCTGAGCAGTGGTGAAGTGGAAAGCAGTGTAGCACAACACAGCTCTCAGAGTGTGTAATGAAGATAAATTAAGACATTTTGTTCGTGGATAGTGCAGTGTTGGCTCGAACGCTGAGGATTGCCATCTCCTTAGCCTTTCCTTGGGAAATTAGGATTCAGTCAGCTGAAACATCACACACCACCTTGCAGACCGCAGATGTCAGATACTTGCGCTGTTAGAGGTGTGAAAGTGTTATTGCCACATTGACAGAAAAGAGACAGACTTGAGTGAAGGAAGATTATGTAAAGAACAGGTTCTGCCAAGTGATATGACTGATCAGACAGGTGTTCCAGCCATGCTGTTGATTCCTGTAAGACCCGACAGTAACTCATGGGACTGGCTGCTGTCAGCACAGTTTGGTTCACTTGAATCTTAATTATAAAGGAGAACAATTTTTAACTGTCATACGGTAGGCTACCGCTCAGGAATCAAGTGCACCATTCAGCCTGCTTCACAAGTTTGGTCTTTTTCTTGCGTTTTCAGTAGTGGGTTGTGTTAGGAACATGGAGGAAATTTAGCTCTAATCGTTTTCCATTTTGCCAGCAGCTCACAGATTTTACCTGCCAAATTCATACAAAGTTTGGCTCAACAGCGCAGAAAGTCCTGCATCCTGCCATACAACTCATGCCTCCACTTGCCATTTGTTGTCAGGCCCTAATTGCTAATCCTTTTCTTGCTGCTGAGCACCACCTCTCTAATTATGTGTGATTGCTGTGTTCTTACCACCAACAACGTGCTGTCATTTTCTGCATCTCAGACGACAGTTTTATCGAGCATTGAGTGTAGGCTTCTTTAAACTACAAGAGTGAAATTTGAAGCTTTCCTGTTTACTATCATCCTTAGCTGTAATTTTGTTTCATATGAAAATTATGTGTTTGCAAAAAGTACAAAATCAGATTGGGTTGGCTAAATGCGTCCTTTACTCTAATTTGTACCTCCATTGAGTATTTGCCACATAGCCTGACACGTTTAAGTTGGTGTGTTGGGCCCAATGGTACAACAACTAACTGCAAACGAGTTGCAGTGACATCTATAGACCATTCAGATTTAGTTCCTCGTGATAAGTGCAGCACTTCTGTTGAGCACTTATCACATGTCTTCAGCTCTAAGTGTCACAATGACAGTCTAAAGGCCGCAGCATAATCAAAAGAAAACCAAAGCGGGTTTGTTGTCACATTTACATTTAAAAAGAGATTCTGCAAGTGTGCACAGACCTGTTATCTTCTTCCCGCTGCCCACTTAAACTCATGTGATTAGTGCTGTTTTTAACATGTGGCTTTTGGGGGCATGTTTCTGTTTTATCTCTAGTTTAATTACACTACCTTATCTTATTTGCACCAGAAAGATGAATGAACTGCAGGAGAGTAAGAAAAAAGATCCATCCACTAAATCTGGTGCCTGAATGTGTAAAGACTGCACCAAGACTGCTGTTTTATTCACGCTCTATAGCTTCACATTAACGTACACCAGCCCAGAAATATTGCTGGAGGTTCAAAACGTTGAGTGTTTGAGACAGAACAGGCTGCGTTCATGATTGAGCCTGATAATTACTATTTTGACTGCTTGTGATTTTTGCTTCATGAGCGCCCTGCTGAATAATAGCAGAGATAATAGTGCAGTATGTATCCTCTGTGTTGAAACAATAACTCTGACCAGTTTACTGCCTTGTAGTTTTAAAATACAAGACAAATTCAATACTCCATTTCCTTTGAATCTGAAATTATTCAAGACTGGGAGGCAGGGACCTGAACCACTAAGCTGAAGGTAGCAGACATGAGAAATAACATACTGTCCTCTGAAATATGTTTCACGGTGTACACTATAAGCAAAGCTCTCCAAACGATACCAGTGCCAACAAGCGAAGCTGTACAAAGGACCCTTAAAATACTGCTCTTAAAAAGATGGCATCTATGAGCTGATAAGAGCTACAAGCACTGGAATGGATCAATTGTGCAATAGGAAGAGCACTCACTCATGGGTACTGTTTAATTAATGATGGGGGGTAGAGATAGGCTGTTAGCTCCATATTGTCAGTCAAACACTCACAGCAGAGGGTGGCAATATGAGCTATGTAACGGATACGTGAGACAGGAGGAGCTAATCTATACTCTCCAGTCTAGTCTAGCACCATTAATGTTGTGTTAAGAGGGCAGAGCAGCATGACACACACACACACACACACTTTTTAATTTCTTCTGTTGAACACACCGTTAATAAAAAAAAAAAATCATAAAATATGGGGCGACAGCTTTATATTTTCTTTATAATAACTCTATAAAACATCATTTTTACAGGACACGCAAGTAATCCAACAAATTGAAATAATAAAGATGATTTTTCTGCATTTGTCAGAATGTGCTGCTTCACTTTTATATTCCCCTGTTTTTATTTCTGTAACTTTTACTCGTCGTTGCTGTTTTCTAAATGGAGACAGGACTGAATAAGAGCATAGGACCCCCAAGAGAGCTGCTTTACAACAAATAATTCAACATGTAGGCTATAACTGGAAAAACAAAGAAAAAACTTAACAAATCATCTCAGGCTTCAGACAAAAGTCCTTTCCATCAAAAGATCCACCCAATCGGACTTTGAAGTCCACTGAGGTAGTAAAGTGGCATATTGATTAGTGAAGCCTGCATGGATCTACAGTCAGCTGGGACCATCAATGCACACGTGTCCTGTGAAAAAAAAGCCGGGCAAGGCATTAAACCCCCATCTATCACCCTCAGGCTAACAGCCAGTTTCTAGTCAGCAGCTAAATTGTAAAGATTCTGTGACAGGAAACCAAGACATGATGATTGGAGAAATTTTGGCTCATGTATCTCCAATCAAAGATGCTATCCTCCAATACCCTGCAAGGTTTGAGTTGGTGTTAGCCAACAAAACAACATGAGCTGCAAACAAAAACTTTAGTGAGAAAAAAACAAAACAAAAAGTGTATGTTGAATACACAATGCATAACTACACCTCTGTCTAATTAGAAAGTTTTATTTTGAAAGGACTGATAGCAGCCACTACGCTAGTGGCTAGTCTTCCAAAAAGTTGGCATAAATCTCCCCTTTTCCTTCATATTAGGTGACAGTTGACCTGTTTGTATTTAGAAATCAGTGTTTAGTGCCCTCATGGTCACAGTGAGGAAATACAAACACATTATTAAATCAAATTAACACTTTCAGGATAAAGTGACCAAACTGAAACAATCAGAGGCGAACTCACAGAAATGTTAGCATGTTAGCATCCAGATTGCCACTTCTACAGGAGAAATAATAAAGATATTAATACTGATTGATAATATTCTGTAGAGGTAATTGTAAAGCTGATGTAAAGAGTGTACATGTTAAACAATGTCAAGCCCAGCGAGGGGGGTATTCACATGAACCGTTCTAGCTGGGCACTATTTTAATACAGTAGTAACGTTAGCCTAGCTAGCATGCTAGCCTGCCAGTTGCCTGGTATCTTATTTAGTCTGTGCTGCAGAAGCTTGAGCATCACTGCCCTCTTCTGGTCGTGGTGAATAAAAACAACTGAAAAGGTTAATGCGCTCTTAATACACTTAATATTTTTGCTCTCAACAGCAACATTATTTTAAATCAGACAAAAAAGCTTTGGACTTTTTCTGATGAAGATTTTCAAATTAAAAATGTCTAAATTGGCAGAGGTGTAGTTACACATTGTGGCCACTGAATGGCACTGAAAACACACACGTTACACGTTTTAAGTTAATGTAAGCTAAAGAAAAAAAAATGCAAATAATAAGAAATTATCAATGGAAATAATATTTTAAAAATCTGCATGAGGCGTGTAAGGTAATCAATAAATTTAGCTGTGCACGTCTCCCGCTTTGCTAACCTAACGTATCAAAATTTAAATTTATTAAAAACGACCCACCAGCCTCAATGTCTGCACATTTAATGGATGATTTGAAATGAATTCATGCCACCCTGCACACAGCACAGACATCTGCCGTTTTCACTCCTCTCACTGAACCAACTTTAACATTTCCCATTCTCAATAAGGGTGCAAATGAACAAGCGAGCAGACTTGAACCAGGATATCTGGAAGTGGCAGACATTGCTGTGATGCCACTCCTTGTAACTAACTGAGGGCCACCTTTCCTCTCTCTCTCTCTTTCGGCACCAGTGAGACGGGATGCTGCGCTGCAGAGAGAGCCTCAGCCGGCTGCAGCGGCGGAGCCCGACTGAGCAGAGAGCAGAGTAGACCTGCGACCAGCACGACGCACAGCAGCGGCACGAAGCTCCCTGAAGTGGAGGCAAAGGTTTGGCGCTCGAGGGGAAAGAGCTGGAAGAAATCCTGTATTCACTGCTCTTTTTTCCACTTGAGGATGTACTGTTTACGCTGGCGAAGCAGATAGAGCGGCACAGGCGAGGACCTGGACTTGATGTTCGTAATATTGCTGCGTGCACAAGCGCTATCATCTGGGAGAGGAGAGAAAAAGTGAGACGAGGGACGACTTTTTTTTTGTATTTCCGTGAGTAAACAGTTTCTCTGAAGCGTTTGCATTTGTTTTTGCTCGCGCTGGCTGCAGCTTATTGTGCAGCTGAATGAGTGAACGCAGGTTGTTCAAACAGACAAGTTCTGCTGACACCGCTGCTGATCACAGTGTGGATTAAACCCCCTCACGGCAGCTGGATAGTTTGGGATGGTGTCATTTAGCTCCATAAGTTTCTAACCTCTTCCTCTTCAGTCTGGGTTTATTTCTGCTTATGCTGCCACAGTAACTTCTGCCTTTTCCCGAACAGTGAATGGACACCAAATGAGGCATGTGGAGGTGTTGAAGATGCACAAACACACCACAAAGTGAAATGAAACACCTCTGCTGTTTCTTAACGCCTTGAGGAAGTTGAAATAATCTCTCCAGGTCTGAGCTCAAATTAAAGGTGTTCCACACTGACAGGCTTGACATGAGAGATTCTTTGAAATGCATTAACAGTGAAGTGTTTTTGAGGTGTTGCTGCCTTTGGAAGGAGCTCTAAGGGACCCGTGGAGGTATGTGGTGGAAGAAAAGAGCTCTCATGCAAAGGCAAAGGCAGGTCCTTCTTGTTTTTTGGGGGGGAGTGCATCTTTAGGTTAGCAGAGCAGGAGGCTTAACACACCACTTACCACATAAGTAGACCCACAGGAATTATCTAATCAGAGATATGCAAATTTCCCAAACTCTAATTTTGTGGCTTCGCTGCGGTTGAATGTTTAGTATAATGCTGTCATCTGACTGTGCTGGTGACAGTCAGGGTGTGCATTGTGGCTTGAAGGCACTCAGACTCCCGTTTGATCCTATTGATTTGTCTTTTTCAGGGCTGTGTTTGGAGGAAGGGGCATTATGAAGCTATTATTCAATTAGGAGCATGATGCCAGTTTTTTTTCTTGAAGTTTGTGTGACTTTCTTGTCAATGACAGCAATTAGCAAAGCGTTGGCAGATAGGAAAGGAAAATACAACCTCTTGAAATGTGTCTGCTGTCAGTAAATCCCCCTGCTGCTGCTTAGCCTTTTCCTCACACACACTAGGAAACATCACACTATTTTAAGGCCAGTTTCTAATTTAACCTCCTTTAGTATGTCACGACAATATTCAAGACTCCTTAAGGTTTAAAACATGAACATTTGGACCAGTTTCCCTTTCTAAAAATACTGGATTTTGATTGCTTCAGTCACTCCAGAATTTGACACAAATTCTGTTCAAGTATAGCGGCACTTACGCTGCTGGTAGAAACATCAAATGACAGATGTGCAGGTCCAACATGTGGCTCGGAGGCTTTCGCAAGAAAAAAGGAAAAAGTTGACAATAAGGAAAAAATATGATAATTTTCTCTGTGGAGGAAATTTGTTTCCATGCTATTCTGTGAGGCTCGAAATTTCCTTGTGACACATGTGGCAGCACTGACCCCCAGTTGACTTACATACTATATGATGTATGTGTGTGTGTGTGTGTGTGTGTGTGTGTGTGGGTAAGTGAGAGTGGGATATGCACAGAGAAAAGCAGCCCACTCACTCTCTTTTTGCTTCGAGCACAATTTCATTCACATTCTTTGATGGATTGTGAGTTGAGAGCATGTACTGCGCTGTGGTTGTGTTATATCGTTCGCAACATGGACGCAATCAATATTCAATTTTGCCACCATGTAAAGAAATTCAGGCCGATTCAGCAAAATTGTTTGGCTTTTTGTTGTCTGACACAAACTGCTGTCTTGACTTTTGTCAGGTTATTTTACCGACTAGCAAATGATTTGGCTGTTTGACTCAATGGTGCTTTTCATATGCGTAAAAAAATACTAAACGACGCCTTAAATTTACAGCGATAACTCCATCTTTGACTTTAAATCAGTGCTAAAATCATGTAACCTACGTCAGAGTCTAATGCTGCCATCGCTTCCTGCCCGCGTTATACAGCATCCATTAAGACTTAATGATGGAAGTCTAACTTGAAGTCATGCTTGTGAGTTCAAATGGGCCATAATTTGCCATAATGTTAATCTAGATATACTGTATATTTCATGAGACTTAATGTGCATGAACGATTGTCATCAGGCCACTCCAGCTCTTAGTTTAATTTCCTGAGATCATCTGAAAATGGTTCATCTCACCAAGGGATGCATGGCCAACGTGGCCAGACGCAGTCCTAATCAAAGGGAGTGTCACCTGCACATCAGGGGAATGGATGGAGGCGATGAACAGCTGTGCCTGTTTGACTTGGCACAAATTAGAGGTTATCCCTATCCTTATCGGATGTAAATCAGCTATTTGCTTGCAATACATGCTTTCAGATGTTTGTGAACGTACTTGAGGCAGGTGTGAGATGGAATGCAAATGTGCAGATTGGCTAACCTTGATGGAAATGGAATATGTCTTCAAGTTGCAGCTGTCCCATCCTCTTAAATGAAATGGTTATTGACATGGACCAACAAACATGTATTTAGGGTATAGCTAATTGAAAGTGACAACTCTGGTGAAGGCTAGCCCTCGAGACACTTGAGAAAAAAAAAAAATGCATACCAGCAGTGACAAACGATAGAGGCCAGGGATAGCAACTGTCTCACCGAGACAATGGCACCCAAGGGAGCCCTGTTTTCACCGACAAATCAGAGACTAATAAAGTGAAAATAGACAAAATGTCTTGCAGATCACACTTCATACTCAACTTGTCCCTGTTGTTTATATAACGCAAGCAAAGATGTTCAAAGACAGTGATGCGGTATCACGCTGTGCAGCCTGTATAAAGCGTATAGAGTCAGTCTACAGAGCAGTGTGTGTTTATTCCTCTGTAGTGACAGTGTTTTGTGTGTGTGTGTGTGTGTGTGTGTGTGTGTGTGTGTGTGTGTGTGTGTGTGTTATGCTGGGCATCCTGAAATCTGTGAACAACATGTTTTCCACTGTCCACAGAATCCAAGTAAACCATAGCAGTGACTAAGATATAAGTCGCATCCTGCTCAGATGTGAGTTGACGTGCATTTGTTAGATTAAAGAAATTATTTTATATCAGAACAGTTGGTATTCTTGACAGTGGCAAACTCCTCCTTGGCTGCCTTCCTATCTAGCACTTTGTTTGTAAGGGAGGCCCACTGGTCTTGCAGAGCCTGGAAGAGAAACGTCCCTCAGGACTCATCTGACAACTTAATTTATATAATTGCTTGGAAGCATCTGCGTAAGAAAGAGCGACTTTCAGCACCCTCCTCCACTTGTCACTGCTGTGAATGACTTGGATTTGATGTTCAATGAGTCAAGCAGACAATCTTAAAGCATGTTGATGTTGTCATACTAAGGCATGTGTGAACTACAAATAAGCACTGTTAATTTGATTGCAGCGTTGCATCCTTCTTATGGACGACAGTTTCATGTGTTCAGCTTGCATTTCTCATGTTGCTCTGATCTGTCTCTTGTGATGCAGCCGGCAGATTGTACAATACATCCTTGCACTATGAATGAATGTGGACATATGTTATGCTCGGGTTTCAGCTGGGAAATTCAACTCAGTTTATTTATTAATGTAATAAACGAGCAAAATAAAATCACAAAATGTCAGAAACAGAAAAATATGAAAGAGAAAAATGCAGCTTTATGCCTTTGGAATTCAAGTTTCTCTCTTTCACTGAGCTAAGACGAGCTGAAATGACCTTGTTAGCTCATCGCTTCATTCAAACTTGATGGGGCTCACTGAAACCATCTTGGTTAGTCTTTCTGCTGTTTTATCACCAACTCTTGATTCAGCGAGTGAGTCGTGGTTGCTGCGTCTGGGTTTGCTACCTGAACAGTCTGTGCAGCAGCTCTCACTCGCTCTTCTGAGGCAAAATAAAATGACAAAAATCGCCCCAAAAAAAGCCAGCTGGCAGTGGACATATTTGTCCAATGGCCCAGCTCTGTGTTAAGCAATCATGTCATTGACATGAGCGACGTGTCAGCGTCCTTGATTGGCCTTTTCCTCCTGATTTCTGCAGCTAGCTATTCCTCTGGTAGTTAGCAGCTGATCTGAATGGCTGAAGTAACTTGTTTTGGTTATCAAATGTGTGCCGCAGCCCCAGGCTTGTTAATTATGCAGTCCGCTTATCTGTTTGTGTTTGCGGTGTCCTCATTGTGTTAACTTTGAGCAAGTCACCTGCGGATACCCAATGGCTGTTTGTGAGAATGTCAAATTAATTGCTGTTAATGTTATAATTGCATGTATGGAATGAGACGGTGTGTTTGTGAGTAGTATTTAAAACAAGGAAAGCCAAAACACACCAGTGATTTATTTATTTATGTGGCCTTTATTCATTAAGATTCCGTTATTGTGGCAACAAAGCAAACCTTTTGCCTGTAATATTAAAATCTGCAGCATCACACTTTACACGGAGGATTTCTCCTTTCATCACATTACTCGTGTTGGAATAAGTGGTAGTGGAGTAGGTTTGATTTGTCTTTGGAAATAGTTTGTCAGTGAAGTGAACATCAAGTATTTGTGGAGATGGTATGGAGAGAGCAGTGATGATGGTGATGGTGGGGAATAGCCTGAGGATGGAGTGTTTTCCAGTAGGCAGCTCCTGATTTTATGTGACAGTAAAGGGCCTTATCTTCCAGGGCCATGATGAAGCACAACACTCTTTGATTTTTTATCTTCCAAACGTCTAACAATCTCATGCTCTAGACAGATTAGTGAGATGAAGGTGTAAAAATGGGCTACGCGGTTTCTGGGGAGTCAAATGCAGCCAAATGCAGGGTCTAAGGCTATATCTGCATCGTGCTGATAGTACAAAATGAAAGATTAGCTTAAATTACTGACGTGCTTTTGACCTTCAGGTTCAAGAAAGTCAAAAAATAAGATTTGTGAATAGGAGTGAAAATACGAGTCGTCTCCTGGCGTGATTTCATTACTTTTAGCAGCAAACAATAGTGTGTGTGTGGCAGACATTAAATGGGATAAAAAGGGATGTCATATGAGGTTCTTGCATAAACTTTGGCTGAACTTGTGGCAGCAGTATGTTCTTGTCTCCTCATCTACGATCAGTCGGTCCATTCAGAAATCTGTCTTTTTCATTGCTGTGTTGTAAGAGAGCATCTCAGTCTTCACGGTTTCTTTTGTACTCTACATTTATTTATGTTTCTTATTACCTCAGACAGGTCATTGATCTCGAAATAATTAGCTGGGGGCATTTTTTCTCCATTTTAAAATTCACTGGAGCCTAAACCTTTCTTCACGAGTCTTCCTCTATTTCTGTGTTATCTTAATAAGTCAAACCTCCAAAGAGACAGAAAAACTCTGGGCGAGCATCAACAGCGTCGGCAGAAATCAACGGCACCTCAAGAGGCCGATGAATTTTCATGTAACATTCATTGTTGTACCTAATTATGTAGAATTACCTTTTTGCATTTTGATCTTTAACCCTAATGAAAGTGTCTTCAGGCCCTGTTGATTAACAGTCCTGTTTGCCGGCTCATAAATGCAGAACTGCCTCTCATTTTCTTGTAAAAGCATGTCCTGAAACAAATAACGCGCAATATCCTTCCAAATGATCTTTTCAATAATTAATTGGATCTTAAATCCTACGCTGTTGCATCTTTCATACTTTTTTATTAGATTTTCATTTTCACCGTCTTTCGTGTTACATGTTCCTTTCTTATATTGTAGGCGTGGAAGCTTCCTGAGAAACATTTTGTGACTGTTAAAATGCTTTTCAAAGCTCTTTTTTTATTTATGCGCCATACATGCTGTTCAGAGGCTAACGCCAAGTCCTTCGGAGCTCAAACAGTTTATGAATCCACAAAATAACCCCTGAGGTCACAGTGCTGTTCGGCAGGCGTGTTTTTAGTTAAGGCCTTCTGAGTGTCCACTAACTCATGGTGAGGATGCACTGTGACGTCTCCAGCATTTCTGGAAAGAAGGCAGCAATGCTATGAGGAGGAAGAGTGTTATAGGGTCACCTTTCTCACAGTACTAAGTCATGCATCCTGCAGAATCATGATGAGTTGCTACGTTCCACTCTCATGCCTCCTTTCTCCCGAGAGATGAAATGTGTACGGAGATATCTGTCAGAACGCAGCTATCAGGGCTGCTGGGCTGAGCTGCACTCGGCCAGTGCGCCCCTGCTCATTGTCTTACAGCAAACACTGTGTTTATTTTACCCAAGTGAGGTAGATTTTGTTTTCTTTTCCTCAGTATCCTTCTGTTCTGCTGTGACATGGCGGCACTCATGAATGGATAATGACGACGTTCAGCGACTTTCTGGTGAAAATCTTGATCTGATATTAACAGCACATAAAGTAAATGGCCGACTTTAATGTGAACTGGGAATATTAACCAGAAATCTGCATCTTATTCTCCAGGAATACATCAGTATACAGAATGCACGCTTTAACAAATGTACGACTTAATGCCGGTAAAATGTCCTCTAGACGTTGGGACGATATGAAGCTTCATTAGGCATTGGGATTAGACGGAAGCACTGATGCATGTTGCAGGAACTAAAGGACAGAAAGCTGCTCTTTGAAGCTTTTATTCAAAGCTACTGAGTGGTGCATGCTGATGTTTGGTTTTACACAATTTGTTGATATCAGCTGTCAGCTGGTGTGGGCAGAATCAAGGCTGCCGTGAAGACACTTCAGGTGAGAGGAGTAAATATTTCAGCTAATACGTCTCACCACCAAACTTCCCCAGCTGATTACGTACATTAAGACAATTATTTCACGATTTTATTCTATTTATGCAAGTTTTCTGAAATTGTTTGTTTAAATATGCAAATTATGCATTGTCTTATTAAATACGCGCTCATTTGCATACATTTCCAGGACAGAAATCTGAAGTAAAATAAACACTAAATGTGTATTGTGTTCATTTTCTTTCCACCAGTCTGAAAGAAAACTGAGCAGTGCATGAAAAAACGATGTTTTTGCCGGAGGTGTCTGGCCTTTAGCAGGTGTTCCTGAAAGAAGAAGAAGAAGAAGAATATAATATTACAAATTAAATTTAAAAAATGTTGTTTGTGAGGTTTTGGTGTTTCTCAGAAATTCAGTGTTTTTGTTTTGCATGTCATGCCAGCTCTGTTATTCTTTCCATACGTGCAGCAATTTATTCACATGGTTGACATTTTAATTCACAAGTCAAACTTCAGCTTTCCTTGTAACACCTCCCAAAAATGATTAGCTCTTAATAAAAAGATAAGCTAAGCAACCTCTGAGCAGCAGGTGAGAGGTTACTGAGTTGTCTCATTTTCCAGCCGTCCAGTCGATCAATAAGCGAAATAGCTGACATAAAGGGAGGTTAATGAGAAATGTGACAGCAAGCGATGACAGAACATTATTGTTAGCAGATGTGTAAATTGAAATACTGAAATAACAGAAACCATTTAGGCCATAGCTTGTTTTAAAAGCACTCACTTTTCAGTACAGCTGTATTATAAAGCTGAATTCGCTAATCAGTGTCAAACAGGGCCACAACTGGATGTTTGCAATGAATCAGCTGCTTAAAACAGCACAAATCAAAGAGTGGAGGTCTGGAACAGACACGTATGAAGCTGCTGTTTCCAGTTTGTCTTACCACCTTTTAGTTTATATCAGTCTGATGTGAAAATAAAATGTTGAATAAGCCCAGACAGGCGAGATTAAAAAGTCTTGACTGCGTTGCAGTTAAAGGGCCCCTTCAGAATTTTTCTTGTAAACAAACAAAACTTATGTTTACACTCAGTGCCTCCAAAACCAGTGTGTATCTTTGAGGCCTAGCAAGTGTGTCAAGTGAATTTCTTTCCTCATAAAACATTTGCAAAGCTGAGTTTTTTACTCCAACACTGTAACACCACAAACAACATCACAAACGTTGGTTTTGCATTATTTATGTTAGCATTTGCTAATATCCATCACATCTATGCAGCTGTCTTGTGCAGTATTATGTATTTTTACTGTGCTTAAGATTTTTTTCACCGTGTTATATATTTTCTACTTTTCCACTGTGAAACTGACACAAGGCAATATTTTTCTCTTGTATATAATGCACATAATGCTCAATGACAATAAAAGCAATCTTGAATATAGTATATAGCTGATTTAATTTTGTTTGCTTTTTAACGTCTGTTTGCTCTTTTAATTCTTGCCACCTGTAACTTATCTTATATATCCATGTTTGCCAGGCTTCAGTACTCTTCTTCTTCACTGTCTTTGCTGGCGTATTGCAGCATGTTTTGTAGTTATCTATAACTTATTACTATTAATGATCATAGATTAAAGAAATTATGTAAAATTGAAATCCCCAATTCTGTTGCTAATGCTAACCAGCATCACTGTATTCTCCACAGAGGAGACAAGACACTCGATCATGGAGGGAGCCGGGCAGAGATCACATTCAAATAAAATTAATTAGATCTATATATCATTGCCACACATGCGCCATGGGACTGGACAGAGTTGCACTGTGACACACAAACTCATAGCTTTATTCCAGTGAGCTCCATTTTTCCGCTGTGACTCTTAAAAACTGACCACATGTTAAAAACGCCTATTTCTGTCACAAGCCTGTTTCTACGAAAGCAATTTTTAGGGGATGAAAGGAGATTGCAGGTTTTCCAAAGCACCTTTACTACCACCTTAAATTCGATGGTCCATACAATAGTTGCCATAGCAACCTGTGCCCCTTGATTTGAGCAGGAGAAATCAGGTCACATTATGGCGATGTTAGACGCGACCTTTCCTTCACCCCACGTCCAACACTCGCTATCCTCTTCTCAACCTGCCACTCGGTGTGCTTCTGTGCTTCTTGCCTTAATTGTCTGCATTCAGTCAGACATCAACGTAATTCAAAACACAAATTTCAATCAGGATTAAAAGCATCTCGACTAATTCACAGAGATCGCACCATCAAAGCGACACTTTTGAGAGGGCTTTTAAAAGTCCATCATTCATTGTTTAATGGATTGACTGAGAAGTGGGAATATATAGCATGAGGATACGCCAATGATTCAGAGGTGAACACGTCATATTCAGATATATTTGTAAGATTCTGTAACGCTTGGCAGAGAAAAACTGTGAGAGCCTGTAATTTCAGCAGATAGAGCTTGAATTTTGTGTGGCTCCAGTGAATAGCCGACAGTGCTGCCATGTGATAAGTTTAGATTTCATTTGTTATTCTGACCCTGGGCACAAAGGCACTGATAGCTGTGTTTTTTTTTTAAAAGATCAGACGTTACCATTGAGCTTTGCATCACAGATAGTCCGTCTTCCATTACGTTATTCTGTGTAACAACATTTTGTTTGCTGCTGTTTTCTATTCATCTTAATACATCCAGTCGGTGCTGCACCAGCAGTGCCGTTACACATTACTACAGCACTACAGAATAAAACATCACTGCTACCTTAGCTCAGCTGTCTGGATCCAGATTAATTCATTTTAAGAAGCCAGTCGTTTCTGTCGCGAACAGTGTAACATTCATGCACAAGTGGGTGTTTCAACTGCGCTGACCTGAGCTGTAGAGATCCAACAATGAGCCTTGAGACGTCCCCTCATGTGCCAAATCACATACTCATTAAATCTCAGTTCCAGCAGAGCTCGTTTAAAGCGCGATTGTTTGACACACGGAACCTGTGTTTTGGAGAGACAAATTCAGCCGTTTAGCTTCAGGGGCTCCATACTGGTGTGTGTGTGTGTGTGTGTGTGTGTGTGTGTGTGTGTGTGTGTGTGTGTGTCTGTCTGTCTGTCTGTCTGCAGCAGCCTGAAATGGCCAGACTGTGTTCTGATGTAAACTCGATTGAAATATTCAGTCACACTTTATATTAAAGTGCACATATTCACCATTAACTTGCTGCTTATTTTCATGCCTATTAGCATATTGGCTCTTTATTGTTAATTATAAAGCCTTATTTTGCATGACCATACTCTGCAGCTGCCAGGCCATCCATTAAGGAGTTTCCCTCAATAACCTCCTGATTACTGCTTATTTATAATGAGGAAGTGAATTATGATTTTCATAACCTCAACCCCCTAATCCCAAGAATAAGGCATTAATAAGTGTTTTATAATGACCAATAAAGCGCCAGTGTCCTATTAAGATGCATATTAATAAGCAACTAGTTAATGGTGAATATATGTACTTTAATATAAAGTGTGACCAAATATTCTGCATGTAAATCTATATGATGCTTTACATGTTCATGTGTTACTGAAGAGCCTCCTCAGTTCAGAGGAGTCGTCTTTGTCCAGAAAGCAGAGCTGAGTCAATGCAGACGGATGTTACTGAGGGATGTTTCTGGGTTGATGGGTTATTTAGTGTGTGCCAGCCACTGCCTGTAGCAGAGCAGTGCTTTGTCATTGTTTTAAAGTCACAACGAATTCATTCTTTCAGATGTATTCTCTAAGGGAAGACCCTACAAAGACCCTGAATCGACACAGTGCTCTTAGGGATTGTGCCCTTTGGCAGTTTTAGGTGTCACAATCTAAATGTGCTTCATTCGAGATGAGAGAGGGTATTTGAATTACGGCAATTAACTGCGAAATGTAACTCACATCAGGCTGCATTTGGTAATCTGAAAATTGGGCATTTTCTGAACAGACTGGGCAGCTGTTCTAGACAGAACCCTTACAGGAGGTTTAGTCCACTTTATGAAGCACTAGGAGCCCAGCACATCGAGTCGGGTGCCTCTGGTTCATCGGTGATCATCTACGGTCAGACAGTGTGTTGTGTTCTTGAGACCAGCTGACATGCTTATTATGAATGAATACACAAATAATTGAGCTTGAAATTCAACATGACATGGTGTTGTTCTTGGCCTTCTGTTGTGTGAGTGTGCTGCCTCTTGATTGGCTGTAAATAAACAGCTGAGTTGGCTAAATGAAGCGCTCAGGGCAACACGTGGTCTCTGATGTTTCTTAGGTGTTTCGTACGAGAGGTGTGAGCTGCCACACTTTAGATGGGAATCCTTGGGCGACACTGTGTGAGTTAAACATCAACAGGAGCTGGCGCGGTGTTAATTCATTAGAACACAGAACTACATGCAGCTCCTGATGTCGAGAAGAACAAATAGCACATGTGGAGCAAGGAATGAATACCAGCTTTCACTTTGAAACAGGTGCACGAATGTTAATGTTGTAGTTTCTATTAAGAGCACACAAGCATCACAGTGGGTCAGCCATTAACTCCAGCAGCCACTAGTTTCTGCACACACCTGCTTTCTTACAACTGTTTTCTGCTACTTGTGCAGTTCAGCAGCACCTTGCTCACAGGATGTGTTGTATGTGAGCTTTATTTTATTTTTTCAAAGCTCATTGGCTGTCAAACTCAGATTTAGACATGTCAGGGTGATATATCATGTAATAGAAGTAAAGAAATAATGCTGACCCTGGTTTTATAGTAGAAAGGAGTTAGTCCGTAGTGCTACGAGTAGCAAACCTGCAGACCTTCACACTGTTTATTTTGCTCCAGGTTGAATCGGTGATGAGGTGGGAATGTAAGCATCCTAGTGGGAATGCTGTTTAAAACACTGGGGATCCTCAGAGCCTTTATTATTTATCCCACCGCCCGAGTACTGAGCTGCTGCTGCTTATTGTATTTTTTATTTTTGGCCTGATTTTTTTCAGAATGTTATCAATCAGATTGACAGTACTCACAAAAATATTTACATGCACCAGATAGACTGATGATGTTCACAGGCTTCATACCTCGATTCCAAAGCAGCTGAGATTCTGTCTAAAACAGATCAAATGTGATCATTTGCTGATCCTTCTTGACATAAACTCAACTGAAAACAGCACAAAGACAATATATTTAATGTTTGACCTCATCAGCTTCATTGATTTTTGTAAATTTGAGCTTATTCTGAATATGATGCAGTAACAAGTCGGACAGGAGCAACAAAAGGTCCTGGTTACATCCTGGGAGAGCACATACGTAGAACTGGGGAACGTAGGAATGACTCAGTCTGCTTTGCTCTGTGCAAGCTGGTGCTGTGCAGTTTGTACTAAATAGTGGAGCCGCCAGCTTGCAGAGAGCACAGCATATACTATTTAGATCTGACTCAAGATGATTTCTTGTTGAGGGAACAGCACTGTCAGGTTTACAAGAAAATACTGAGGCAGAGACGGCAGTGAACTGATGTGTGTCCACAGTTTTCTGAACATCCTGCACAAAATTGTTTCCCAATGTTAAACTATAGCAGCAAAGACTCAACGTATGGCCAGCCGTGATATTTGGTGGAATGTTATCTAGAGCTTGTTTTAAAGAGGAGATAACTGAGGCTGTAACACATGGAGTGGGTTGGGTGCAGCAGCGTGACTCAGTCAGAGTCAAGTCCAGAGAAACCCTTCATCAAAGGCTTATTGATTGTAAGTTTTTATTTGTTATGCACTTTTAGTAGAGGTAAAGACCATTTAGTTGTTTATTTAAACGTCACATTTCACATCCAGAGCATTATGATATAAATATGTGCAGGATAGATGAACAAGTTAATTGACAAAGAATGTTAAACTGACTGAAAACTGTATGAGCTTTATTGTATTATTTTCTGCTTTGGTGCTTAATTGCTTTAAATTACAGTATTATTACCAATGCTGCCACCTCACATGCACCACTTTCACTGTACATGCACTGGAGGCTCAAATGCATGTATATAAAGCACAGTGTGTTTTTTTTTTAGAGTATATGAAAAAAGAAAAACATGTTCTCACTTCTGGATTTATGAGCCATGGTGACACAGCTGGATTCATCATTTTTATGCCACTTTTCAACCTTTAACAGGCTTCATGATGGCGTGTGCTCCTCTGGCAAACATCTCCACCTCCGGTCAGTGTAATTCCCTCGATGGCCTCAGCAACGAATCCAACATTGAAATGACTTGACATCCGAGTTATTTAGGAAACGCTGCAGCACAGTGTTTGGGAGAGAGGGGCGAGGGGGAAGAGTTGTTCATATTTTCGGACATGGTGTGTTTTGCCGGTTGACTTTAGTGGTCTCCAGGGGTGAGTGTGTGAAAGTACAGGTATGACAAAACAGGTGACATTTAAAGGTGATATTTTGAAATTTGCCTGACTCAGCAGGGATGCGGTTGTTGCTTGATTTTGAGTTTTTTCATGTCAAGGATTTGGCCATCTCTTCAAAAATACACAAAATAACAGTTTGGCCTTTCCATGATCCCCAACAGCTGCAGAGATGATAAACACCTGTGTGGCTTATTCCTCCCTCAGTCCGGGAATGACAGCAGACATCGTTTCAGCAGCCTCTGCGCACATCCTGTCATTCATTCTGAAACAATGGTGGTTTTTAACAATGTCAGGCAATGCTCTTCATGATAATATACGTATATCTATATATATAAGTTGATGGAATAAGTGGCAGATTGTGAGGCAAGTTCCACACAATTTCCAAAATCTCAGAAAATTAGTTTCAGTTGCTCAAAAGGAGAATAATATTAAAGTAAGAAATGTCTCTATTCTTTACTTCTTAACCTATTTTCCAGCTCATCTCCGCTTGCCCTGAATCCCCCCACAAAACTTCATGTATGTGTGCCACTTCAAACCGTAGCACCTTCTTCACTTTTCAGCTTTGAAGTGTCAGTTTCTTCTCATACTCCATCTTCTCTAAGGTCACATAAGAATTTCAGGCACATACTTCATGCTCGCTTCTTCATCACGACAGCCATCGCTGGCTACTCATGTAATTTTACCACTGTGAAAGGTGCTAGCTCCATTCAGGTGTGCTCTATCTCGTGGTGAAGACAATAATTGCCTGTGCTGCGCTTCCCTTTTGTAATTGTCTTTTGATTGAGGTCATCAGGACAATTAAAACCATTGAGGGGTGAAAAGTGGCAGCAAGAGACTTGAGGCAGCTCTGCTAGGTGGTAGAAAGGATGAACAAAACGTGCAGGTAATTGCTTGCTGGGAGACCCGCTGAAGTCAGGATATCACACTGTAGAGAACCGCTTTGTCTATTCTACTTAATCACAGTGTATCATACGCCTTTTTTTAAAAAGGAGTCTGTTGAAGGCAGTAGGTGGGTGTCAACAGTGATCATGGGGGACTTAATTGTCCCTTTTTAAGAGGCTACATGTCTTTTATGTCATGAATTCAATTAGACCTCAGATCAAATAGCACAATGGCATTGCACTTTTTATCAACGTGAACAATGCGGTGCTAAAAGCTAAATGATCATGACTTGAATCTGTGACGTGCCTCTAACGTACAACATAGAGGGAATAAAAGACTAAAAATGCTGTCACCCAGCAATAACGGCAACGCTTTGTTCTTAAAATCTGGAAAAAAACAATTGGTTGTGTCAGTGTGAGGAAATTTCTCATGATTTGCATCTGACGGTATGCCAAACAAGACGTGAGATATGATTTCACATATTTGCTGTGGGGGCCCTTAGGCAAATCATTGTAATTTTTTGAAATGCTGGCTCTTAAGAAGAAGACACATCACTCAGCCAAGATTTGTCAAAATCGGGTCAGTAGTTTCTGGGATGTCGCTCGTGACGAAGGACGCGGAGATGCATGCACTGTTCAAATAATGAATAGGAAAGAGTTTCTGAGCATTCGCACGTCGTTGGCCTCAGCTGTAGCAGTCAGTGGAATGTCAGGTATGAGGCCAGAGCTATGAAATATGCACTTATCCCCAGGAATTCCTCATGTATTGTGTGACAATCACACTTTTTATCTACACAAGCCATTCTCTGTGGATGTGTACCAGTGAAGCGTGGGCAGAACAAAGTTGTATCTGTGTGGGAGATGACGGTGGATTTGTTCGAATACGCACTAAATGGTCCGAGGGTGTATGAGTAACATGTTCCCGGGCGGAAGTTAGGTGGTTTTCTCAAAGTGATTGCAAGGCTACCTAAAAACAGCATTAATTGTTTGCGTTACAGGCAGCGGCAGCAATTATCCATCTTACACTTTCGCTCGGAGTTTAGAAGATTTGACACAAACTTCTTGACGTTGACTTTCCAGCTGAATGGACGGTTAAGCATCAAAAGTAGCAGTGAGCAGATACATGAATACACCAACTGCAAAGAGCTCGCTGAAGCTTTAGGACGTAGCACTGATCCTTATAGTGTTTGCCCCAATTAGATTTTCATTACCCATTTGGATAACCATCAATGACCCCGTTTTAATAGACGTCATCCCAGGAGTTATCTTGAATGTAGCTTGAAGCTGCACGATCCGTCCTCACACTCAGTGGAGACTTCTTGTGCATAACTAAAATGCTTCAGATGAGTGGGTGTCATCTCTCATGGGAATGCTGATGGCCGCCATTGTTCCGTGTACAGATTGCACGCGTGTAAACCTCATCAGAGACAATCACGCTGATCAGGAGCATTCATGTCGCCCTTGTTAGACGTTGCAGGATGCTGTTACTGACTGCTGTGTGTCATTCTCATCAATGTCAGACTGTGAGCGAGACCAAAAGGGTTTAACGATTGTTGGAAAGCGGCCGTTTGATACCACTCATAACCACTTATAAGAATAAGTTTATACATCTAATAACATTCATGAAGAGGAATTCCACTCGAAGCAGAACTCGTATTATACTCCTCAGATTATTTTCCACAGCATATTCAGTGTCTGCAAACATGCTGCCTCTCTCAGCTACGAATGTGAGACTTGAATCATGATGTCACCAGGTGACCTTTTTGGAGCTGATCCAGTGAGACTGAATTAATGAATGACGCTGTGGGCTCAGAGGATTTTCATTTTAAATATTGCATCCAAATGAGTTTTACTTGAATGTAGGGCTTTCAGCTGTGATTCAGAAAATGTCCCAGTGTCCCAGTAAAATCACCATGGGTGCTGTTGTAGTGTCCCAGGAGTTGTGTCATTATTCACTGTCTATGAAGCCGCTTCAGGATCTGTCTGTAGTTGACATCATCACCACAGTCTGACTGTGTCTCAAGGAGACTGCTCATATTCGCATTGTTAAACTGTGGAGTGCACACAAATGTGCACAGGTTTGTCCCTTTCTGTGCTCAGTAACAAACATTTTTCTGATTGCAGCTTAATGATCAGCAAAAATCTGTTATAATCTGTCAAATAAAAAGTCATTTTGGGGATTACATTCAATCATCTCTGTGCTTTTTTGATGATGCCAACATAGTTTTCAATGTATTTTAAGCTGGTGGCACTTGGCCCCATGGATCTCTAAGATATCTAATGAGTGTGTGTTATTTTTCTAAGCAGAGAGGGGCCTTTCATCTGACAGTGCAGGTTTTCACCTGGTTGATGTGTGAGTCACACACACACTCACACAGAATTACTCCTGCTTTGTTTTCTGAGACAGTAACACCAGTGAGATCTGGCCAATATAGCAAGTATTTGAAATGAATTTGTAATGGGTTTGTTGAAAATAGAAAAGATTTCATTCTTTATGCATAGACGGACGCTGGGACAGTGCAGCACTGCACATGCTGTGCATGCGTGTAGGTGTTAGTGACTTAGATGCATTTATCATCCACAGACACGTCAGCCGTATCACAGGAAGCAGAAAACTTGCGTTACACTTCGATTATTTCAAGTTCTCACCATTTGAAACTTTGCAGTAACTTTGTTAGACAGATATTTTGCTAAACCCTGGTCTTCTACAGTTCTTCCTCGTGCTCGGTAACTTCAGTGGAAAATAGAAAACTAAACACATTGACCAAACTTTTTTTTTTTTTTGTTACATCACAGCAGAAAATTTGATTAAAATCACTAAAGTTTAATGCTTTTTTGAGCAGGAATGAGCCGTGTTCACACAGAGCTGGATGGGTTTGGTGTTTGTTACTTATTATAGATATTATATTTTATTCTTTATACACAGAAATTCAGCATTTATTGGTGATTTGAAGACAGGGGTCAGACAGTCTTTAAGAGTGGTGATTCTTAACTTTACTGCAACACATTTTTACTGTACATCGCTAAACAACTTTGACACTAAATGTTGAATAAGTCATTCCCGTTCGGAGGCGGTTGTTGGAAATAATCTGTAGATTTTGCTCTCAGAATTCAGCGTGTGTTCCATAGAGGTTTGCATTACTGCAGGACTCCCGCAGGTCTCTCTGGTACCGAAGCAGTTTTGAGTGGCCGGGGTGTGTTTTAATAGCTGTGGGCAGTGATGTTAGAATGCTGTGGGTTCAATGAAAAAATAATGAACATAGTTGACATGGAGATTGTGGGATATTCAATGATAAGCTGGCCCCATTCAGACGAAAGCAGAGTGTTGAGATGATGGAAAAAACAAGAATCACTGAAAGTCTTCTAAATCTATAAACTGGTAGCATAAAATTAGAATATTAGCCTTTTCCAACAAATTAATTTAAAATCCCGCATTTTGCTTGAAATTGGCGTCATAATGATTTTTGGTTGTATTTCATTTTGTGGGAGCGTGTTTCTGATGTGGACACACTCAGGGAGACTATTGGCCACAGCTTAGGGGACAATGGTGAAAATCTAAAAGACACAATAGAGCAGAATGTGCAGCAGACAGGACCTGATCTAAAACAAGGTGAACATTGACATTTCTCACAGATTGGCTGTGCAGGCTGCATTCGCCACCTGCTTCTACACCACCTTTGATGGCTTTATAAATGCTGTTTACCTCACCCTCAGGCTGCATGCCATTTCCAAGCAGACAGCTCATCAAGATGAGTGACAAGTGAAGAAGTGGGAACTTGACCAACTGAGGGGGTTGATAGAGGGACAAATGATACACAATTGGCCTTGAAGGTAAAAAAAAAAGTATGTTATTTTTAACCCTCTTTTAGTCTCATGCAGAAGTTGTTTTCTTTATACTCCTGCAGCTACTGACCACTCGGTAGTTCCATCACCACAAATGGAGTTGAAGTGCTCATCATGCTCAGTGGTATTTGCTGAAAGAGACGAAGCCTCAGTAGAAGTTAACAGTGTTTACCTCATCTGTATTTTCCCTGCAAGTCCAGGTGCTCAAAACTGTGAAATTCCCATCAAAAGTCTCTTCCTCCAACATTCACCATTATCCCCTCCTGCACCTGGTCCATCTTATTAGCTGTTTTTAAGAGCGAGCTGTGGCTCTAACATGACTGAGCTAAAGGATAATCTATAAAAGATGTGCTATTAACAAAGGGCTTGTTTTGGTCAAAGGAGTGAAACTGTGCTGAGATTAATCCCCGTATTACCATGTTTTAACTTCACCCCCCTGCACTCGGATTAACACCTCCAGTGTGTGGAACGAGACTCATTCTGCAGAGCGTAGCAGCTTGTAAAGACTGAGGTACACAAATATCTGAGCAATGTTTGCTGTCCTTTTTAACTGCACATTTGAAAATGTTAACATAGATTTATTTTGTTATAATGCGGTTTTAATTTTCTGCGAAATTCTTCAATCGAGGACACGTGAAACAGAGCATTTACAGTTTGACTGCTGCTGGAACTGAAAAATATTGTTTTTGTTGTTTAATGTAGGCCACTTTTATTCAAGGTCATACAAATTTCAAGTCTTCTACAAGATGAGAAGTAGCAACAATAAACACCCACCTACACAAAAGCATCCTAATTTTTTATGAACTACTTCTAATTACACAGAAACTAAGTATTCACCTGCAGTGATGATTTTGATTAACCATTCACCATTTTTACATTTTTTTATGCTTTAGCGCTTTCGTTTGCTTTAACCTGAAATGTTGCTGCTAGTACAGCCTTTGAGGAAGAGTTAAAGTCTGACAGGTCTGAGGTTGGCAGTAACTTAAAGGGGAAATCGGCTCCAGCTCTTGTTTGATCATGATGACAGAAGTAAGTGTTTGCATGGACGGGGAAAGAGAGTATTGTCTAGATCCAAGTGTCCAAGTGTCTGTGAAATGAAGCTTTTGTGGGTGAGTCACCGCTGAACGTGCATTTGGTACTTCTGTGTCCGGTTTGTTTGGGATCTGTGTTAATCTACAGTATAGGCCAGTTTACTTTATTGTACAATATTGTAGGCCTAATTAACTATACAGTCCCTGTTCTTTAATACATTACAATGCATTAGATCCACACAAAAAAACACTGATATTCATATTGCACAGTAGAGCAAATGCTAATAGGGACTTGTCTTGCACAGAATATCTGTATTGTACACACGTCTTTGAGTGTTCATGTCGCAATATTCACAAATCAATGAGCACACGCAGCAGAGATAAGTATCATCGGGAGCAGTGAAGTGTCATTCAGCCACTGCCTGTTACACATTTTTCTAGGATTGTTATATTCAAATGATGACTGAGGAGAAGGCCGATGTTTGCTTCTGATAGTACTTATGTAGTTACTTGTGCCGATTCCGTTGCTACCAGATTTATGCCATGACTATCGACATCACTACCTTAACCAATACTTCCTCCACCACTTCTTATTGTTACACACACAAACTGCACAGTGGATTTAAGCGCTTGCATTTTGTAAGAGGAAGAAAAACAAAATCTAACAGCATTGCTAGCAGCATGTATTTCATATAAATATCATTTTTATTAAATACATAAAGCGTGATAAAATTGAACTAAAAATAAACAATATAGCAAAAAATCTCACGAAGGAGGAACAAATTGTGCAAATGACAAATAGAATTTCCTTTGATCTTTCTTATCTACCTAATTAATGTATTTGCTGTAACTTAACACAGTGTGTGTTTGTGCCTTTGTGTGTGTGTGTGTGTGTGTGTGTGCGCGCGCACGTGCTGTCAAGTGCTGTGCTGTGCGGGCATTGCGTTTGTGCTCTCATCATTTTATTACTACAGCACAGTGCTATTCTTATCTTGATGCACAAGATGTGGCCTATGCTAATTGGAATTGCTGACAAGGTGAGACAAGGGGGTGTGAAAATGATAATTACAATCATGATCTGAGTATATCTGCGTATTACATTTGTCATCATAGTGTCCACTTGCCTTTGTGAGTCAACCTTTGCTCTAATGCCTTTGTTGAAGAATTAAAAGGTTAGATGTTGGACATCTGTGTAATTTAAGCATGAACAGAGAAACAGGCTAGTTGTTGAATAATCCACAAACAGTCAGTGCTGACAAACATATACAGTACATGTACTTCGACAATAGTACAAGCACACACTTTTTACAAGACCGGCAGGAGCACATTACAATCTCACTGTCCTGTATTGTCCTGAAATTGCGCTTTATGTTATCAGGTGATTGGGTTTGTCGAACCTCAGCCAAGCAAATTATGTCTGTGTTCATGTGTAACCCCCCCGGTGGAAAACAGCCACGAGACCAAGTAAAGGCATCACATTCAGAACTGTCAGTGCACCTTCTTGCACCCCGCGCTCTACCTCATTAATAACCATCTGGCTGTGCCGGGATCGCCCGGACAGAAGTGTGGCAGAGACCTGCTCCACAGCTCCCAGTTGTACGTAGCTCACAGTTGGGAAATTTGCAGCTTAGTATGAGGTAGTGAAAGTTATTGTGCTGTTTTTGTAGACCTCTTCATGAAAAGACAAAGGTGAAAGGAGAGGAAGAGAGATTCCTCTTTCAGGGAAACACAGACATGAACAGAAGCATCTGTCACATACAGGATTCTGCTCCTGGACCAGTTTCGGTTGTCTGCAAGTCTGCACAACAGTCTGTGTGCATCAGTGAAAAGGGTAAAGTTGCCACATGATGTCTTTAAAGGATATTCAAATTAGGACACTCGTCTATTTAATTGGTGGATTCTGTATTTGCTATGTTTATTCTTGTCATTTCCTGTCATTTATTTCATGTTTCGCTGGCAGGTGTTCCTACATAATTGAGCCAACTTTTGCCATTGTGCTCTAAAGACTGTCTTCTGTGTGGGCTTGTCTCCTGTGGATCAAAGCGATTCTACCAATGCATTTCCTCCCGTATAAAGCATATGGTTGACTGGAAAGTGAAAGCCGAGTCCACAAATGACATGTCTGGCAGAGTTCTGTGAGATACTGAGCAGTCAAGTAAGGTGAACTTTAGGTTGCCTGAGTGCAGACAGACTTTATTTGATATACACTAGGGAGCCATGTTGTACTTGATACTTGACAGCGAACAAGAGATTGCAAAACCCAGTTACTGCAACATAGGTAACTAAAATTGTGTTTTTATGATGTGCATGTAGCCTATGGACATGGCATTGTATCTACGTTTACTGTAATCATGACTTTTACTTCATAACTGATACGCAGCAGCAATACACGCCGTCCTGTGCCTTTGCGGTTTATAGATTATTTGATACCAGTTTTTCATTTTCGATACTGATACCATAGAAATGAGTAGCCTGTTGATACCAGCACTGATCTGATGCTCATGCTCTCTTCTTCTCCTTCGTAAACTGTAAATAAGCCTTTCATATGCACCTTGCTTGTGCGTGAGCATGAAAAATTTACCATCAAATTATGCATTGTGCCGCCAGGCTGATGGCGGAGCAGTATAACTGATCAAATTGTTAGATAATCAGCTCTGTGTGACATCGTTGACATGCATAATGTTGTAGTATGAGGATGTTTGGGCACGTGAGGACTGTGAACTAAGGAAGGATGAATTTTCAGATTTATTTGGTGGTATACCTGATCTTAATTTCCAAAATAACCCAAGCCAAATGTTCTGAATTTGGCAGAATTTTAGACAGTGCTAGGGTTGGTGGAACAATGGTCATAGAAGAACTTTCTATTCTGAAAAAATACACTGCAGGCCAGAGACGATCGATCAGACGATCTGCTATGACCTACGCAGCCAAGAGAAGGGGAAGTGCCAAAAAGACGGGACAGTGAAGGTTCCTGAGGAGATTTGTGTGTTGTAATGTATGCAATCGGCTTCAGGCTATGTTCTATCACACTGCTGTACTATATCTTCTATTTTTATGCTGGAAGGAGAAAGGGAGAGCAGTTTTCAGCAGCCTATGCAGACAGCTGTCTAGACAGCAGACCTTCAGCTATTTAATTCTTTGCATTGGTGAGCAAAGACAATCAAAACTAAGAAATAGCCAAATAAAGTGCCACCAGTCTAAATTTGTTCATTTCCAGCTGTAGAGAAAAGGCTACCAAGAAGAGTAGCAGAGTACATATGGCAAAGACCCCGCAAAAGACAGCACAAAACAGCAGGGAAGGAAAGAAAATGGATCATTGTGTTTATCTCTTTTCCTTTTCCCTTTCTGCTTTTCTTTTTATCTGTCTCTAAATAACAGCCTAATTGCTAAGTCACTAATTGCTTAACCCACTAGTACCACTGCTGGTGCATTCTGGGAGGACAGAGAACAAATGAGGTGAGGCAAAGACAAGGAGGCATGAATGATGAATGTGAGACGACTCCTGCTGGATCTGGACATGCTTCCCTCAACCCCCAGAGCTGTCTGTGCCACCGCATTAATGATCTAAATGACAGACAACTTAAATGAAGATTAGAAAGCCAGGAAGTGAGATAAGAGAGGGAGAGGGGGAGCATACATTCAAGCATGTTGACAAAGAGACTAGAAATATCAGATAAATGGAAAAGCACTGCTGTAGAGATGGATGATACTGAGGGAGAATAACAAGATCAGTAGATCTTACTCTCTTCATGCTGTTGGCCTGCACATCAGAAATGTATGCAGTTAGCATTGTTTGCAAAAAGGACAGTGTGAGTAAATAGAGGTGAAGCATTTTACACACATTTTCCCCTGAACATCATTGTTTTTTATTGTGGTCAGGCTTGGATGCTGAACTTATAAAGGTAGCATTGAAGAGTGTAGCAGCATTACAGCATTGAAAGCCTTTGGACGGGTTGTTGTAATATTTCTTGTTGGTGCTCAACCACAGGAAATCAAAAACAGGAAGATAATTTTCCAGTCTCAGAGAAGGAAGTGGGGTTATAATTATCCAGCACTTGTTAGAGGTCAGTTAATAGGTCCCGTGAAGTCATAATCAACATAAATTAAGTCAGTAATAGACAACATACACGTTACTCATGCTGTTGCGAGGGTGTGAACATGAACCTCACGTGTGTCAACCAGTATTCTAATTAAACGTGCAAGCTTTATTAAAACACAGCTAAACATAGCAACATTAGCAATGCTTGGAGTCGTTGGTGACGACAAACTCTTAAACACGAATAGTTTGGTGTGTATGGTGTGAGAATTTGCTCAGATGTTTCCTGATATAGAAGATCAGACTCAGTTGAGGAAAGGCCATTTTCTTTGCAGAAACTTCAGCTCATCCATTGCTTTTGGGACATCTTGCATTTGAAAATCCACTGTCAGACTAATGCCGGGATCAGACCACATGAATCTTCTAGCCCATCTGTACCCGTCTGGTGTGACATGCTAAATGTCTGGGACGCCCCACGACACCGCAGGGAAAAGTCTAGCATGTCAGACTTTTTTTTTTTGTCTTGACACGTCTAGTGTGACATCTCCCACGACATGTTCCTGAGTGTTTACCGATCAGGTGCTCTCTCCAGAGTGCAGTCAGGAAACCATGGCAAGGGAGAGGAAGAGGAGGAGGAGGGATGCGGTTGCTGCTGTCAGGTGGGACAACGAAGGAGAGGAAAAGTTTGTTGAGCTGTGGCTACAGTACCCAGAAGTTTAGCACACCTCTTGCATTTGCTTTTAGCGTTAAGAGCATCTCCACTGTCTTTTCTTTTTTTTGGACCGCCGTCATCACACACAACGCTTTTGTCAGTTTGATTGACAGTTACTTCACCCGCCTCCCCGATGACATCTCAACTGGTGCGTGATCATGAGATGAGATGTGTTGTTATTGGTCGGGGTCATATGTGTAGTCTTGCCAGTCAACGACCAAGACACGGCACGCGTTTATGGCACCGTGATCTGACACGGTGAAATCGTCAGACATCAGGGGATCTATGGGGAGAAATGAAATAGAATATTGAGAATTATGTTTTCATTGGTGTATAATCATCTTAGAATAGAGAACATTGTGTTTTCATTATCTTAAAGTGGCCGTCACTGTCACAGTAGCCCAGAAACAAACCAAACGCTGGCTCCAGAGAGCCACAGCAGCATCTCCAACATGCTTGTAAGGCTCCTTTAAATGCTTATGTGGAGTAGATGTCTGTATCGATTGAGGGAATATTTAGTATCAAACAAAAGGTTCATCAGCACCAGCAACACATTCCTCACACTGCACGCCGAAGAACGATGCTTCTCCTGACACACCACATACCTGTATGTGTCAGTGTGTAAACCAACTGTGAGAAAATGTGTGTTTGACACGAAGATATTTAAGTATCTTCAAATATTTCTCTGGGCACACCTTTAACCTTTCATTTGCTTTGAAGGTTAGCATTAACGCAGAAATATGAACAAACTCTGCAAATCAGCTGTGCAAACACTGAAGAATTTTTTTGTGTAAAGTGCATTAGCATTTAGTGACACTTTAATGACAGTCCATTTTAGAGCCTTGTTAGTGCTGTGGGTGCCAGTCACAATTTGATTAATTCCATTAAATGTGTGATTTTTCACAGCACCAGAGTTTTGTCATATGAGGGGAACTTTTCAGAGCTGAGAGCGTGAGAAGCCGGCGGGGATAGAAACTGACAGCATACGTTGTACAGTCACAGCAACATTGGCCATGTTAAATATTTAGAAATGTTGTTTTGAATGAAAGCAAGTCTTTTGTACCACGCACAGTATGCGCTATAAATACCAAGAAATACATGAGCTCTGTTGACTTCACAAGATTCTCTGTTTTTACACCAATTACGGCAGGGATAGAAAGACACTGCTGTTCCATATGACGCGATGATTTGCACACTGAGATCAACAGTCTCACCTATTTTATTATTTTATATGAAACAGTGGATTTGGGTTATCCTTTGCCAATGCAAATATGATATTTATATAGCGAGATTGGAGCAGTGATTTGGGTTGACAGTTGTAGAGATCTACTTCTGGATGCACGATATAACCAGAGGTAAATCCTCCAGCAGCTGACGTTTACTCCCTCTGTTTGTAGGCACAGCTTTAATGAAGAAGCAGACCTGCTAACACACTTGCAGAAGGGACCCTCTTCAACAAGTATGGGGTCACCATGGAAACCCTTTCTCCTCCTGTCTGTCATCAGTGGCCTTTCAGGTAAGAAATTTAAAAGCCTGTGGATATAATAGTAATAAAATGGTTGCACTGAAAAAATTCTACTTAAGAACTGATGTTAGATGAAAAGGCACAATAGTCCATGGAATCTGCTGTAATGACGTTGCAGTTGGGATTGTGATTCAGCCGTGAGAGTCGCCACTTGTGAATGTGAGAGGATGTTTGTATCTTGTCATACTTGGAGAAGATGAATCCACATCTTTGAAATGGAGAAGATGTCATGGCTCACTGAGCTCCCGTCTGTAAGGCTTTGGAGTCTCAGATCTTTGACAGGCTTTACAGCACCTTTTCAGTAAAAGGTCTGTGGTGGCTGCAGCACAAACAGCCAAAGCATCGGCCAGACATAAAGGCACATTACTGCTTTAGTTTCAGAGTCCTGTCTGCATGGCATCATATGAATAGAAGGGTTGGTTAGCGTGACAAACATTAAATGAAAAAATTCTTTCCCATGGGGTAAAAAAAGATTGAGTGGACATGCATATAAAGCACCTTTTTAGTATCTTTTTGTCTTCACCTTAGTGATCCAGTAGGACTCAAACATGGCAGAGCTCTGCTCTATCCACTGAGTTGAGTTCTCTGGTAGCACATTTTTGCTAGTGTGATTAGCAGTAAGTGCACAATTTTAACTTCCAGAGCAAGTGTCTCCCTTGGTTTGTCGAGAGCATGTGTTTGCCACTCTAATGGATTCTGCCCTGTTCGTTCAGCCCACCAGAGCAGCGTTCATGCACTCTGTGGCTCTCTCCGAGCTTCGTTTTTAGGAGTCAAACATGCGCTGATCTCACTTGACTGTTAGTCAAACCATGCTGTTAAATGGACACAGCTGTTTCTCAACTTTTGATCCTTGTTTCCAGGGACTTCTAGGTGCTGAATAAATTGTGGACATCTTTGTAGCACGAAGATAGATACATATACATATATAAATCTTTCCCAGAGCGTCTGAATTCTTCCTTGGCTCCCTGTTGGTAGCCTTTAGCATCTGTAGAGTTGCAACAGGCTTTCAACTAACTCCAATGTAAAGCCATCCTCGGCAATGTGAGACATCCAGAGCAGCTGTTGCGACCGTCCAACATGTTCTCATCACAGAAACACACAAAGCCTTGCTGGCAGGAAGCCTTTCTAAGATGTGGTTAATGTCGTGGAGCAGTTTGGTTTGGTTTACACATCAAAACTAGCTGGTTAGGTTTAGGTGGCTGGCTGGTCTCATGATGAAAGTTGTGTGTTATTTGACCCTCGGTGCACACAACCTGCCTCCATTTGTGAACTTTTCCTGCTCTTTATAATATGTCACCTTGCTCTGAGCGTCTAATATTCCCATGGATGAGCTTAAAGTGGATTTAGTGCAAAGCCTGGTGCATCTCATGCAGACGCTCAGGGCTACCTTGTGCGTCTGTAGACACCAATGGAGGGGACAAACCGGCTGTATTTGATGCTATGGGAATGAGACAGGGCTCATATATATTTATATCCATCTCCACATTATCCACTGTGATGCCATGGCTTGCTTATGTCACCCCTCTCTGCAAGACTCATCTGGTTAAAGCAGTGGGTCAACATTCAACCTCAGATGAAAAACTATCTGAGGAGGACTCGCTGCTACAGAGACAGCAGAAGATAGTGTGGTGGATATTGGCACACTTAAGAAAATTGCAGTACTGACAATTCGGCGTCTGGGTCCTGTGCAGTTCTTGAAGCAGATGAAGGCATGATGGAGTAAAATGAAATTCCTCAAGGGAAAATGAAAGACACCTTCATTATGTTCTTGTCACATACTGCACTGCCTCCCTCTCAGGGTTCCAAGAATAAAGAAATGGCAGAAAAACAATTTTTCGTTTTTTGATCACCATTTTATTTTTTTTTTAAATACAGTGGTTTAGACCATGTTGTGTGTAAAAATATTCAGTCAGTCCAACTCAATTAGATTGAGAATCAGTCACAATGATATACAGTCAAAGCCGATAAAAAGAGAAATTTAAACTGCAGTGAGACCACACAGTGTAATGTCTTTTGAAAGCCTTTCAGACCAGAGAAGAGATCTCTCAGAAAGGTCTCATCTTTCATGGGTGTCTATCAAGCCCGGTGTCATTCCCAGACCATCAAATACCGACGTTTTGTCCCGACCCGTCTCTATGAGACACTCCAGGCTTTCAACTCCAATGTAAACCCATTTGCTGCAATATGAGATGCTCATAGCAGCTGCTCCACCTGACATAGAAGAGAGAGTGACACGGTCCTTAGAGAGGTGGAGGTCGGGGTAGAGTGATGTCTCCCTTCTCCCAGGGGACGAGGTTCGTGTCCTGTGTGGAGCCAGAAGTCAGTGATCTTTTCCTGAACCTGACCAAGTAGTTTTGGTGCTTAAACTTAACCAAGTAGCAAATGTTTCACAGCAGCGACCATTTGACAGCGTTAACCACAGCGTGTTAGAGAGGCTCTCTGAAGTGAAGGATTTGGTCGTCGCACACAGACACAAAGGTTAATTGGGAGAAAAACGTGTTGGCGTATCTGTTGTGTGTGAACAGCTGCTATAGTAGGTGCTGTTGTTACTGTAAATATCAACCACAGGGAAATGGAGAAACTCAGTGGAAAATCAGCATTGAGTTTTACTATTTGTGCTCTTGTGTCGTCAAAAACTAAAAGTACTTTTTAGAGGCACTTAACTTCAGCATTCATCCTGTAAGCAATTTTAAAAAGAGTACAGAAACACGAAGATCACATACGAACATGCAGTGAAGCTTGAGCCACAGTTTTTTTTTTTTAATGAGAGGGGGATGACATGATGCAACAGAAAAGCTGCAGGTTATCTTATGCCTGTTTACCAAGACCTCAGCGAGTTTATCAAGTTTAGGAGCAGAGACTCAGTGGCTTGTGCAGTTAATTTGTTTCAGCTGAGTTAATTCTGTCCATTGATTTTTGATCTGAGGATTTGGTTCCTTGGTACCTTGGGTGCATATAGTTGACAGAATTTGCTCTGCTTGTTCATTATACCCATCTCAGCCCTCTCTTACTACATTGACTCCTGTTGTCTTACTGCTCTGCAAAATAATTGCCTCTCAGGAAAAATGGGTGCTCTCCGTCTCATAGGTCGTATAGGTCTTTACTATGGGATTGATTTTTCCACCTTTATATTCCATACTCATATGGAGAGCAATAGGTGACCATGCCTACTTTTGACTAAACTGAAATTGCCATTTCAGCTCTCAGAGGTAAAAAAAAAAAAAATTCTAGAAACCAAATGATTGAAATATTCTACATTCAGACTAACTTAAAGGCACAATGAGTAGATTTCCTTCAAAAAAAAAATGTGTCATACAAAAATAATCTCTCTCAATCATCACTTCACACAGTGTCTGACCCTGCCCTGCAGAGACCCCTGTTTCTGGGCATCAACCTTTGGGCGGTGGAGGTGTAGCCCCCGGCCAATAACAGTACACAGGGCGTGAGGGGCGGGACTTAGAGTCTAAAACAGAGCAAACAGGTGCCAGATCGAAAGCACGCATCCAAGAGAAGGCGAGGGGCCAGCTTTGAATGTTGTGTTTACAAACCGAAATGACAAATCCTCCTCATTCTGCCTTCAATACAAGCTCAGCTTCACCAGCTTCCCATTGCGTTCACTGTGCGTCTGAATCACATCACAGGAAAGCAAAGAAGATCCGGGGATGCTGTTCATGTTTTTACATTCAATCATGATAAGAAGATTCTTTAACTGCAAGTCATTAACCTTTCAGCACTGATGACATCTTAAACTGATAATTCCCTTGCACGAACATTAAATTATAGTCACACTGTTTTCACATTAGTATATATGCATCACCAAGAATGCCCACTTTTATATGGTGGTCCTGTTTGTCTGCTCTGTTTCCCTGTTGAGGCTTTGAAGCACGCAGACTCTCTATTTGTAAAAGAAACTTAATGAAACTGTTTGGATCAAGAATAAAACAGGTGAAGCTGTCTGGTTGACATTGTCTGGCCTAACAGTCTTTATTGAACTAATCAATTTGCAGTCCTGAACATTTGGCACTTTCAATATTTTCATTTTTATTTGACGGAAAATCAAATAATCAGACTTCTTGATATGCAAACATGCCCACAAATAAAGAAATGCCTTCTAATGTCGCCCACGCTGATGATCACAATATTTCCTGTTCAGACTACATATTCTCATTTTGTCCATTTCTATAACTCTGCTTTGTATTTCCTCCTCTATAAAGTCTTGTATTTGCTTTAAATGAGAGAGGCGAGAGGAAGAATACAATGTCGAGAAATGACATTTTTGTCCATCACATAAATACCCAAAAAGAAGATACACACCATATTTCAGTGTTGTCCTTAGACACATTGTTGTCTTATAACAAGCAGTGGCTGCTCCTTTGTTTGCTTTCTTTGTTCTTTGGCTTTGGGAGAATTTTCTGAGCTCATCCCTGTTTGGTTATTTTAGTGGACTTGTATTTCCTGTCATCACCCATCCACACATTAACAGCTAAATATTTCCTTATCAATGAGTGTAATCCGTCAAATTAGTGTTACACATTTTGTCTGCGGCCATTATGATATTTATTTTTAAACTGTGAAACCAAAAAAGAGTGAGAAAGTTCACACGATGAAGCAAAGCCTTCCCGCCCAAAAGCCTTTCTAGTACGTGGTTAATGTTTAAGAACCAGACCAGCTCGGTCAGGTGTAGGAAAGGACACATTCGGTTTCACGTTTGGTTTCTCACTGGACATGAACAGCGGTCTTCTGGGTGAAAGTCCAGTGTTTTTTAAGCATCCATCCGCCTGATCGTCCTCCATTTGTGGCCTTTCTTGCTCCTTATACTCTATCAGTGGTGGTTAATATTGCCATGGGTTGGTTTAGAGTGGTTATATTGTTGAAAGCCCAGTGCATGTCATACAGGCGCTCAAGGCTACCATGTGACGCAGAGGGGCGTGACAAAGCGGCGGTATTTGATGCTTTGTGAATGAGAACAGGCTCATTGAAGACACCATAATGTTGAATTTAAAGTCCATGGATTCTGTTTTTAAGGGAGGGTTGTTCATTTTACCCAACAGTTACACTGTTGTTGGCCCACACGTAAGAATCTAGAAAAGTAGTGGTTTTCCACTTTAGTCAAAACAGCGCTGAGAGCTGAGTATGCTTGAGTCAGAATTATGTCACATTTCAGTAGGAGTGCTGCTCTTCAAACTGGTTTTCAATATTGTCAGCAGCAGGAGCCACGAGCAGCGACTCCCAGGGGTGTGATGCAGTCTTTGCCTACTATGATACTTTTGACATGATGGCTTGTGTAATGGATTATTGACCTTCTGTTCTCTCTGAATATTCTGAAAAGGCTCACTCTGAAGACAATACTTGCCATGCTCTGTTTTATTTGCCTTTGCACCTGTCTCCAACGCCTAGTCATTTTTTATGCCATATGTATTTCAATCATGCAGAAGCAAAGAGGGAAGCACAATTAGATTTCTCTCATGTTTAAGAGTGGGCTGGGCAGGCATTATGTCTGGGCCTTTTTTCCCTCCTCCCAGTCCGCCTCTGATTGAAATACAATGTATCTTGGATTGTTAAATGTGGAATGGTAATTCAGCTGTTCCTCAGCTAACTCTGAGGTGTCTCAATATTAAATGTGGGTTGCACAGAATATAGATGTGTAGTGCCGTATAAGTGATGCATGAAGCCATTTTCGCCAAGGGCAAAAGAGTTATGCACCAGAAATATGGTTGCATATGGGTAAATGGATGAGTATTTGCATGCACCACACAGAGCTGGTCCATGCAATGAATATATTGCTGTGTTTGTGTAGCTTGAAAAACATTAAGATACAGTGTTAAAAATCACTCCCAAGCCATAGAGGTTAACTGCAATTTCCAATGTCCCGACATCCCATTACCCCAAATAACATAGTGTACATAATACGGACGGTATTATTAACTTCGTACATACAAATACCCAAACTTTGGGATCTATTTATGGGCCCACCATCAGGGACCAATGGACCGTCTCCAACTGGCAAGATCCTGAGTTATGAAAGCTTCTCCTACATTCACAACTTGAGCCCAGAAAACAAAAAAAAAGCAAAAAAAAAGAAGAAGAAAAAAAGTCATTGTTGATTTCTGTAAGCATGAGAAGTTGGGCACAACATTCAGGTCTTGGCAGTCAAGCGTCTTTGGTGTGTGCAGTGATCAACACTATAATCAGCACCCGGGGATTTTAAATTTGGCATTACAGAGTACACGAGTACATACAATGAGCCTGTGTGCTCATGCCAAAGTTTGCAAAAATATAGCCGTGCTATCATGTGCCACGTAACTTGAAGCCAATTAGAAAAGTTTGTTGTTATTTGTTTTAAATTTTAGACACAGACAACATGTATGGCATCTGAGTCTGTGTCACGCCACTGTGGGATTTTGTTGCACTTCCAATATGGGCACTGTATTAAAATCAAAAAGAATATCAGTCGCAGAGCATGCCAGATAGAGACCTCCATACATCCATTCAGAAGTATGACAACATAATACAGCACATCATACAACGCTGCTGCGGTTTCATCATTGCTCTGGCAAGGTTGAAGCAACTCATAAAATCTCCATAGCGCACCGAGGATCAGGAAGAAAGACTGGGTTTTAGTAAGTAGTCCGCTGTGATGGGAGGTGAGCTGAGGTTGCATATGATGTATGGATTGTTCTATCTGTAATGATATTCCGTTGAATAAATGGTCTCAAGCATAATCAGCTTCAGTCAATATAATCTCCCTGTGAAGGTCTTCATTAATCTTACAGGCTATGGCTAATCATGTCCATCTACTCGAGCCCCCATGAGCGTCTCACCTACTTACTGTATGTTATTCTAATTAATTTTTCACGCCACAGTCTGCAGGCTGCAGACAAGCTCAAGAGTCGCACATTGTCCTCGGTGCTGTGGCAACCTTGACCTGATACAAGCAGATGAGTTTCTCACTGTTTCCTCAGGTCTCCCCTCTGTTCTCTTAAAACATGTCATCTTCCCTTAGCCTCATCTTCACCTCTGTTGTGGGTTTGTCCTTTGTCTCGAATCCATGTGAATCTCCTCAGCTGGTCGTACTGCATGGTAACTTTGACTTTATTTAATGCTGAATTTATATACTGAAAGGTGATCTCCATTTAACCCACGTTTTAACATCACATGTGATGATCAGGACAAGGTAACAGGGACGTTTGGCTTTTTGTTCTTTGTTCAAGTATGAACTGGCCATTGTGTTCTTTGGTGATGTTATCATGAAGGTGGTGTTAAGACCTGAAACGATCACCGATGGCACTGCTCGAGAGCTCCCTGAAATGCAGCAGGCGCAGCCCTTTCAACAACAATGAGTGTTTCTGATTTTGTACCCTCTGAAAGATAGGGATCAGCGGGATCTGCAAGGGTCAATGCTTTTATCAGATGCAGGTGACAGCTGACAAGAGCAAGTGCCTGTCAGCTTCAGTAGTCAAACAAACAAAAGAGGCTTTTTATTTTTTTAGTATGCTGTATTCGTCAGGATTCAGCCCCAATCTGGGATGTTATTTTGCTGGGAAAATATTATTAAAGCCTTTGACAGAACAGTATGTAAAATGAAAATCCCTGTAACCTGTTTCACGGCAGGTACGAGGGCGTGTGGAAGCAAACGCTCATGAAATAAGAAAAAAATGGCTGCAGATGTTCGAGCTGCATCTAACAGCTGTTTTATCATTTTCAGCATTTTATTCCCAAAAAAACAAATTTGTTCCTTAAGTTAAATAAATGGACATTGGGGATGCATAAATTTGAACTGTTTAAGTTTCTGTGAATGACGGTCTGACTAACGGCACTGCCTGTTTTCTGGCTGTTATATGATGAATCAAGCTTCATCAGAGCTTTTAGTTCTATCAATCGTCAGCTTTAAAATAGCTATAAAAGGGAAGATAGCTTTGCCAAGTGTTCACTTTAAGTATCTTTATCGGGCGCGGCTGTATTGATCCATCATAAAATGAGAAAGCAGATGGAAGGTATTTCTGTGCATTGTGTTTGTTTTTAAACCTGGAATCATTCATTTCTCTGCTGTATTGTTAGTCTCTGCCGCCGCCATTTTTCAACTCAAGAGACAAATGAGACGGCGTCATTTCCTGTAATTCATCATACGAGATGCATAAGGCGCGGCATTGGCTGGCTTACTGGCCCGCCTTAGGAGCGTCATAGCATAGACCCAGCTAATCGATAATGAAATATTTTATAATCTTCTATAATCAATTAGTTGTTGCAGCCCTACTTTATATCACACGAATGGGAATAACAAGCTATTGCCAGTTAATTGAATTAGTTTTAAAGATTTCAAGATTCCTTCTTGAATTAAATTGACTTCTGGTGGTTGGAGGCTGAAATGTTTCTATTCTAGATTGTTTTCACTGACAAAACCATACGCATGCGACATATTCATGTCCTTTATTTTCTCTGCTTATTTATGAGTAAACAGCTGAACGAGAATGTCAAAAAGATCTATCCAAATATCCCCAGCCAGCAGTTTCTAGTCAGGGTCAACCTCACAGTCAAAAATGTGTTCCTGGCTTGCCAGTTCATTGCTTTAGGGACACCGAGCTGCATCAAGTACAATCCAATTTAACACCTCCCATCCCCTGCAGACATTAATAGGGGATGGAAAAGTATTAGAAATACCTTTCGATATTATGCAGTATTAAGCAGCAGCACAAAAATACAGCCTTC
Organism: Chaetodon auriga; assembly: GCF_051107435.1. Taxonomy (NCBI): domain Eukaryota; kingdom Metazoa; phylum Chordata; class Actinopteri; order Chaetodontiformes; family Chaetodontidae; genus Chaetodon; species Chaetodon auriga. The sequence goes on from NC_135080.1 coordinate 4,205,218, forward strand.
AAAATGATCATTGAGTCAAATCAATCTCTCTGACACTGTGCCAACATCACTGAATATGTCAAAATCGTGACAACGTAGCCGTAAAGCCATGCTCATATTAAAGAGCATAACATCTTGGCTCATGGCGATGCTTGGCGATGCTAAAACCCTGCGCTCCATAAAGCTGAGTTTGTTACATATGCACAGTGACAACGCTTCTTTACGGCCTTTGCCCGGTCTCAGTCTGCAGGGAGAGGTTTTTTTTAAGGCTGTGGCGAGAAGGACTTGCATCCCTTTGTGTTCTTGCCACCTCTTTGTGTGAGCCAATCCTGCTTTTTGCCCACCTCTCTTTTTCCAGAATTGCTCAGGGCTGGGAATCTCCAGGTGTCTAACAATTTGATTTCGATCCAGGGTGGTGTGATTAAATTACAAAAGGATGATGTGTCCAGATACATGTCAGTCTTTGGTTTCCATTCGTTATTGTACAATTACACCAAACCACGTCTGATGAAATTACTTATATTATTTATTACTATGACAACTGGCACTGACATAATATGGCATGTTTATGTCTCCCATTCAATACGAGGAATGTGTCTTTTGTCCTAACAGCATTTTGAGCCTTGACTAAATGAGTTCAGTGAAATCAGCTGTCGTCTTTTAACACAATTAATGTATTTAATAACAGGCTATTTCCATCACTCGTCACTCGCTGCTTTTCTCATCCACACCATAACGAGCCCTGTGTCCTAGAAATTAAGATTATATAGAACCAATTAACAACAGCAAATACGTTTTGAAGGAAACATAACGCCGACCGAAATGTGTTTTGCATTAACATAATGAGGAAACGTTGTTAATTAACATACCTGGCAAATCGCAAATATCGCTGGAATCTAACCACAGTCTGGATGTGAAATCTGGATTCTGGTGTCACAGTCTTGCATTTTTTACGCCCGCCATCCATCCCAGCCACCTCCCTGCGACTCCATTCACTCAAACAAACGTCGACTGTGAACACAACACAAGCAGCGATTATGTTTGTCAGCAGGACGTAATTATGAATGCAAATTAGTTGTATATAAACACACAGCTGTCAGTCAGAGAGAAGCTGGGCTGCACCAACTTATATATGCAACAAACTGACGTAAGTCCAGTCTGCTGCTGGCAGTTTGGCCTCAGTGAGATGAAACAGCTGGGGAGTCTGTTGTCTCTCCAGATGTGCATGGAAAGGTATGTTTCAAATATAATAATTAATTGTTAAAATTCTGCGTTCATTTACTACGACTGTTCAATTCCAGTATCATTTAGTGTAGCACTGTGATGATGCTGTCTTTCCTAATTCTACATCATGAACCTACTGTTTCTTTGCATTATTGCTATCAGCACTAATACATGGTCACATTATCCATTATCCATCCATTTCATCTGGTGCAATACTATTACATCTTGTGCAGTTTGTAAGTTGTTTATTTTTTCTCAGCTGTGCAATAACACTATTTATTATCCATATTGGCAACAGTATTTTCATAAAGTGTACTTATTGTGCATAATGAAATTCAGTGTCCTTTCTATGCAACAGTATTTCTCAGTGATGCACATCACCAGACTTTGTCACTACATATTGAACATGAACATAGTCAAATTAAAACAGATATAACTTGCATCACATTCATTATGTTCAGTCAATGACCTTTTTACTTCCTGTAAAATGTGACTTCACCACCGTGACAGAGACAAGAGACACTTGAGACGTCTTTTAAATGTCCTTGAAGGAGTTTTTGTGCATCAGTGAACAATTGTCCAAAAGAGATTTTGGATGTGTCTAAGAATCTGTCATTTTCCTAACCTGTAACCTACCTGCTATAATTTATGGGTAATTTTCAAAGATCCTCAAATTATGGACTGAAATTATAAGGGTGGGACAAAACTGGTGAAACAGAATCACTTAAGATGTTAAGACCAGGCACTGGATCTGCTTCAGAAGTATTCATATAGCCAAAAAATTACAACAAATTAAAAAAAAAATCAGCGAAACATACCGTCAAATAAAGAGGCATCGAACCCAGTAATTGCTGGTAAATATCGCTCTTTCAAAAACATGGATTTTGAGAAATGTCTTAAAATAATTAGATGTTAGGAAACCAACTGTTCAGCAACACCACTCCTCAGCTTCTTTGTGTTTGAGATAATTAGTCTGTCATGTTAAATCTGTGTTAGACATCACAAAATGTGCTCATGGATTTATATTTTATGTTTAAGGTGGCATTCACTCAGTGGGGCTGTTAGTCTTACTGTTACATTTTGTCCAGCTACCTGAAGTTAAAACAGTTTTTAACATTTCCAGCTGTCAAGGAAATAGTGGAGGACTCGGCATTGTTAAGCCAACCGTGGACATCAGCAGCGGGAATGCGGTTTACACCTCATCAGAGCTGATTCTCTGCAAGATATATTATTTGCTACCAACCAACAACTAATTGCTTCGCTTATCAATTTTCAAACTCACAATACCTTTAATTTCAATGCAGTTCCATATCCTGCTTCTTCACATAATATGTAATACAGTAATTGCCTGCTCTCCATTTGTAGATCGCAGTATTTTTGCAGCTGACAAGTCCCCAAGGGCACATAATTATTTTTCAGTTTTGTTCGGTTCCTTCCTAGCACTTTATCATGTAGCGCAAAGCACTCCCACCCCCTTTGCAGAACTCTGATTAGACTCTTGCTGAGCTTCAAGAATCTACTGTCTTGCTTTTTTTCTTTTTTTTTTTTTAAGCATTATAGCAAATGGTTTCCATAACACCAGCAATTTCAGCTATTTGTTTTAGCTGTAGTTTGCTTTGGAAAATGTGTGTTGGTGATCAGCTGTCATGGAGGAGCTAATTGTGTGTGAGTTGTTGCATTTATAGTATCATAAAAGACAACACACTGGCACGTTACCCTACATGAAGTGGAATGAATTCTTCAGTAATAAGTTGTGGAAGAACAGGGCAACAGCAATGACTAGTGACAGCCTCAACTGTAGTTTGCATTTCAGAGAGGGTGTTACTCTGAACCTCCGCTGCTTTAAAGGAAGCTGCTCTGTTCTGTTACACTTAGCATGTGATTCAATTTGAGACTTTGATGACAGTGTTTTCCAGAACAATCACAGGATCTGTGGGACCTCGTGAGAAGTTCATGCTTTCACCCGAGGCATTGTAAGTGCCCTTACGTGGTACCTCTAATGGCAACTGTAATATATGCCAGATGCTCCAGAAAAAGAAGCCCAAAAGGAAAAGACTCAGAGAAACACAAATATAGGATAAAAAAAAGTGTCCAGATAAGAATTATGCTCTTTATTTGGTGGTGATTTGGAAAATTATTGTTCCATTAAGTGGATACTGAGGCTTAAAGAGGAGCAGATACAAGCTCACAGAGGCGTCAAATCTCCAGATCTACACTTTGTTGCCTAAATGTGGATTTTCTTCAGAAATTCATTACATCACACATTCTGTGCCCATGTTTTTAATGGTACGTGTATTTTCTGCAGACTGTAGGAAGTGCCTTCCAGGTCTTTTCCACGTATTTCATTTGGAGCTGTCTCTGAATCATGACACCTCCATATCCTGCTGTTGCTACTCTGTTCTTTTCTTTGTTTCTGTTCAGCAAGATTTCTGCATTGTAGAACACTAGTGCTGCAGATTATTCCTCATGCGGTAGCACAGGGAGCCGACTGGAGCCCCTCTGTTTTATAGAGTAGGACAATAGCACTGAGAGTAGTACTATAGAATACAGAGGTTACAGCATAGTGCTGTAGTGGCTCAGTATTATTAGGTTTGGATCTAAAAGCACGACTCAGAGACCGGGCAGGTAAAGGTTCAGCTTTTACTTGAGGTCAGAAACAGGCAAAAGTCAATACCAGACAGACAAGGAGGGAGGGGTCGGAGCAGGCAGGAATCAGGCAGGCAGAGATGATGGCACTTATTTACGATGTGGCAGAGAATGAACGGGGACGGGCTGGTATAATAGAGCATGCTGCAAGACTAATGGGTGAGTGGGAACAGGTGTGCAGGTGGGCGGGGGAGGTCAGGTGATGGGAAATATGGCAGGAACACAGAAGGAGAGTCAGTATGTGGCAAAGGAAGAGCGCAGATGCTGCCGTGTATGAACAAATAAGAGGAATTCAGATTTTTTAAACCGGAAAGTTAGCATTTGCATAATTCTTTCTTTCCATTCAGACATTGATTTAAGATGCTCCTCCAGATATTCATCTAATACAAGATTCCTTTTATCACCTTTGAGTAGCAGACCAATTTCTTTGAAAGTCATGACAGTGTGTATGATGTAACTCTTTGCTGTTTTTTTCCAGACTTTGCAAGAGCTGTTGCGGCACGGCCTATATCATATGCAGCAGTATTACGAATGAAACCAGACAGCTCGTCAGTGCTCAGCTCGCGCAGCAGACCTCGACAACACCACAGTGGTGGGCTGGTGACTCCTGACTGGCCTGCTTTCTCCAGTCACCCCCTGTCAGCGCTGAGTCTGCTCAGCTCTCAGGAGGACTACAGGAGTGAAGGTAAAACTAATGGTGCAGTCAAACCTACAGTTTGTTTGCTCTTGTCTTGAACCAAAATGCAAAAGTTTTGCTTTTGATTTGTTAAAGTTCACAGTCTCGCTTACAAACGGTCCGTAAAAGTCAACCTCACAAATAGCTCATTAATAGTGCAATTTGCAAATTTGTCTTCCTGCATAGATTTGCAGCTTTAGCCAAGAATAATGAAGACTTCGTGGCATTATTTACCTGCTGTGGTGTTCATTAGTTAAGAAAACACTGAATATGATTAACTGTAAGATGCTATTGCTAGCTATCAAATGTCATCTTCTGCGTCCTTCTTTGCATTTTTGTGACATTTCCACTGATTAGTCCTGGATTACATTCTCGGCTCTGACCAGTGACCTTATTATCAAATCATGACAGACTGAGACCTGACTTTTCAGGTCATGTTGAGGTGAACAGGAGGAGCCAGATGAGTTCAAGTTGTTCTCACCTGCCCAAATGAAAAAAATAAAAGAGTAGACTCTCCAGAGTTTGAATAAACCTCTCCTAACATGATTGGTGCGATTGCACTCTGCTATCTGTGCACCAGTCCGCCATATCTGGTCACACTTTATGTGTGAAGGCTCCCTGTCTGTTTAGATTTGTTCTGGAAATGAATCTCACCTATCCATCATCACTGCATGGTCTGCAGTGGCCGGGGTTATGGCCTTTGTGAAATTGAAGTGGGATCACAGCAATATCCAACTGTCTCTGTGTTCCTGTCAGTATAGAAGCTATAGATATGATGGATGTCTTTGTCAAAAGGGAAGATTTAATATCCCAAACACAGCATTGAAACATAAAGTCATAAATCTGCATGGGTCACTCTCTGACTTCTACACAATATAATGACACATTGATGCTTTAATATATGATTAATCACATCATCCTTATTGCATCTGGAGTACTTAATTAATGGAAATCTGTAGTCGCTGCTGAACCCAGTGAAAGGACAGCACACGCAGGCAGCAATGAGCATTAAACGCAGACGGTAAACAGGAATAACAAACTCTTTTTCTGTCTGCCTTTGTGCCTCTCTGCCTATCTTCCTGTCTTTTTTACTTTTTGACAGCATTATCACTAGGTAGCTATAAAATGACTTACATCTCTATAACCAAGGTGAGACTAATGCCTCTCCATTGTCAGTGGTGACAAGAGCATTATACCATTGCACTGGATTGATGTTCAGTGGATGAAATGGATGCCAAAAAGTAATGCACCTTTCAGGGCTTAAAGGGGATATTGCTTTTTTGGCTCTGTGACTGACAGATGGCCATGGCACTTGAAGTTGAGTGATTTAAACAACTTCCATGCTTGTGTATGTGTTTGTATTTTATGCACGCACGCACACACACACACACAGACACACAGACCATATGTCCCTCAGCACTGAAACTTGGCTTTTTCATTCAACTCTTATGTTCTTAAACAGTCACAAATATGTAGTGTATGTGGCTCCAATAGTTCAGCAACAATTACGCAGCTAGCTGTTCTAAAAAAAACAATAATAATATTAACTTTGTCCACACCTCTGATTGCACTGTCATGCTTTTTCCAATGAAAATGAGATGTTTGTGCTTCAGTTGTCCATTTATTAACGAGTCTGACATCAGTCTAATCCATGACTGCCATGTGAAGCACAAAGCATGGCCTCTTTATGGCTCTCTGCAGCATGCTATATATTATTTATTGATTTAGATCACGTTCAGCTGTAAAGCAGAACTACAGTGCAGTCAGGACAGACAATTACATTCGTCGAGGCTTTGTGCTCCATCACACTGGACTTCAAATGAAACAATAACTTTGAGGTTAAAGTGTCAACTCTCAGCTTTAATTTGAAGGTGTTTGTCACAGATGCATCACATGAATGTTGTGGAAGCTGTGTCTCTTTTTACGCTTCATCACCTGATTTAAGGGGACAGAAATGAATTGGAAAGTTTAACTTAAACTTGACGTCATATTTAATGATATATAATTCTTCATCTTGCCTGTAGTCTGTGACCCACAGACGTCAGCAGGGACACTGTTTTCACTTCCTTCTTTAAAATGAAACTCAGTACCAGAAGCACACAGAAGCAGACATCATGGTCCACTCCACAGACTAAACTGGGGCAGGTGGAGCATACTGGTATTGTTTAATTTATATAAAGACGGATAGAGAGCGGTGCAACGAAATATAGAAATCTTGTGCCATTTTCTTAACACTCAGAACACTCCAAGTTCTGAATTGCTTTGCTTTATATGCTCAGCAAGGTTCGCAACTTAATATTGATTCATTTTCCTCCACTGATTAGGGTATTATTCCAAAAGCTTTTTATTTCCCTGTAGAGCAGCAGATTGCTGACAGAGGATTGGTGAGATTATACATACCCTGGGAAAAACGCCACAGTTCTTTTTTTGTCATCTGATCATTCCTAAATACTGACAAGTGCTCAAGACTGGCGACTCACATTGTTTTATGATTTATGTCCTAGATCAAATGTAATGCCGCCCAAATGTAAATGCCCAATATAATGATGCCTGTGTAAACACACAGCATGAGTGTCGATAACTATCTGTTTACTAGCTTTACCTTCTTCATGAATTCATTATCTCAAAGAGAAACAGTTCTTCTGTACAGTGCAAGAAAGATTCAGCTGTCTTTTGTAGTCTGATGCAATACACCTAGAAAACCCTCAAGAATAAGTGCACCACTTCTGTGTTAACAGAAGAATAGATCAAAGAGTAGAGCACTCTGAAGGAACAGAAGAGAACTGCAACAGGGACTGTCACACAGAAATGATATGCCAGAAAGCATATCGATATGTGGGCGCATTTGTGCCGAGGAGAGCTCGAATCCTGCATGAGAGCCACGTTAAATTAACAACAGGAGCACCTGAGATCAAGAAACAGTGTGTGTCATCTTGACTGTGGTAGTATGAGGTGGTAGAGTGTTGTTTTTTATTTTTTTGTGTCCTAATGATGTTGTAAAACATATTTTAATGATGTGCTTACACTTCTGACAATCATGTTTTAACACGTATCAATGTGTCAAGCACAGATGTTGTCAGTGGTTTATATAGATCGCTCTCCATTCTGGACAGTGGATTAATTTTCATCCAGAATTGACTATTGAAGCCAGTTTTATTAGGAGCTCCGATTCCAATGTGCAGGTACATCTCCACTTTTCATGGCCATGCTTATTACCTAATAAACCTTAAGTCCTAATAATGCACCGCACCCTTCCAGCCACTCCTTTGCACACTACCTATGGTGCACTTTGTGCCTCAAATGACGCTCCAAATGTCACATTTCTGTACTTTTGTGATACCTGCACTATGTCATGGCATAAGCAGCCTGTGATGTGGATATATCACATGACAGATTTTAATATTGAATTAGATTTGAAGAAGAAGAAAAAAAAACTTCATTTGAAATAAGCTCTTGTTATCATGTAGATACATTATGTTGTCTGTTTCATTACATTTGTTTGTGCATTGCAATTGAGTAACAACATATTAAAGCCCAAAGATAAGAACTCTTAGTATTTGTTGCCCAGAAATTGCCATTTGTTGTGGATAAGTTTTTTGCCATAAACTTGTTTTATTTCTTGAAATTTTGCTTGCAGAGCTTTTTAGAAAAAATAGAGGCCTGCCACAGACTATTAAGAGGATAGTAAACAATGTTGGAGGACTGACAGAAAAGGGAAAGACTGTGTGTTGTAACATTTCTTCCCTGACAAATAAGAAACTGGCTATTTCCAGTGGCAGGGTGCTGAAAATTCTACTGTAAAAGGTCAGAAATCGATCAGCGGGAAGAGCAAATAGCACTAACAGTTCATTACAAACGTTATCACTCATCTAACATGGTTGTATACCAATGACCCAATGAACCATGTCCAAACAGGTTAACCGCATGATCACAAAGGAAGCTGCTTTCCAGGCTTCAGGATAACTAGAATGACTTCTTCGTGCTGAATAATCAGATCAGTTACACAATATAACAGTGTCATCACCCAAAATCTGCATTGTGCTGCAGAATGCCATGCTACTCAGTGTTACAGTCCATTTTGCTGTTTGTAATTCCATCACACTATGCAGCTGTACTTCATCTGAAACATGCACTTGCACTAACCAAACTGGGGAGTAATAGAAAAAGTAATTGGCTGTTAAAAGAGAGTGGCGCTCACGTTGTGATAATTGCACTCATCCTTGTGTTTGCCTCTTTTTTCCTCATAGAAAGTGAAGAGTTTGGGCCTGTTTTTATCCAGGAGCCAGATGATATCATTTTTCCTTTGGATTCTGGTGAAAAGAAGGTGGTGATGCACTGTGAAGCACGGGGGAATCCACCACCCAAATACAGGTGAGGCATACATTTGTCTGTCTCCTAAATGCACTCCTACCTTCACGGCTCATTAGCTTGGTGTTCACCACGAATGCATTAATATCTCCTCCTCTTCCTGTGTTTTGCAGTTGGTACATCAATCGGACAGAAGTAGATGCAGAGACAGATTATCGCTACAGCTTAATCGATGGAAACTTAATTATTACCAATGCAAGTGAGATCACTGACTATGGGAAGTACCAGTGTAAAGCAGAGAACAGCTTTGGGACCGTCTTAAGTCGAGACGCTCTTCTGCAGTTTGCATGTGAGTAGACTTTTTAATTTATTTCAAGCATCTGTACAATTGTACATACACAGGGTCTGTGTATTTGACACACTCTGCACAGCAGCATGTAGCTCTGTGTGTCTATGTTGGAAAAGGTGCATTTTAATCCGTCAGACTTGAAGAATACGGCTTTCATATGAAGCAAATAATTAGCCCCAAGCCCCTTGTCTCACTGAGTCAAAATAAACCTGTTTGCTTCTGGGGGTAAATAAACACTACGCTGTCTACAGTAAGGTTTTGTTGCTGAGTTTAGCTCCCACCGGCTCCATCTGATACTGCTGAGTTGCTCCGTTAACAGGGTTTGTGCCCTCAAATGCCATGTCTCAATGGTAAATGAGAGCAAAAAGCACATTTCTTCCCCCGGTAATCCCTGGACTAACTCCAAAACATTATCACAGACTAAGGCGGCACACGCGGAGAGACCAGGGGCACAATGCTCAGAGGAAAATGCATTGTTGGTTTTCTCTGCAGTTTCCTCGGGAGCAATGACCATAATAGCCTTATTGGCATGTCTGCGGGGAGATTACCGGTCTCACTCACTGAGCTTTTGCTAGAAAGTATAGTACATGGTCTCATGTGTTGTTATGGGGACTTGCAGTTATTACAGGAATTACTCAGGAAACAAATGGCTAGATTAGCCTGAAAGTATATAAACAGTAAAAAAAAAGCAAAAAAAAAAGTTTCATAAAAGCACTATTTTCTGCAGGCCAACAGACGTTGTTGTTCTTGTTTGTTTTTTTGCTCTTTTGGTAAGTTTCATATATTTTACTGTGGTCAAAAATGTGAGCAGAAATCAGAAGACCTGTCATAATTAAATATAAGCCAGACTGCGCTGGCAGGCAGACATGCCCAGATGGTAAAGCACAGACAAGCTTCAAAAAGTGCTGCTACTTTCTGAGGGACAGAAGCTGCACCTCAACATGTACTGTCCAGATCTTTTCCTCCCCAGCTCTCCACTCGAGTGTCAAGTCAGTATGTGAAGAAAATCAGCTTGTGCCTTTTTTTTCCTGAACTCGCCTGGAAATGAGCAGTCTAACGTGCAGACACTCATTTATTAGCCGAAGCTTCAAGATGAGACACAGGGAGCTATTTTTAGTTGTGCATGAATACTGTGCAATTGTTTGACACTATATGATCCATCGCATTCACACTGGTGATTTGTAAGAGTCTTGCAGTAAGTTTTAGTTCACTGGAATCAGGGTGGTGTTTTGCAAAGGCACCATCTTTACTGTGCATTTCATTTGTTGAAGCTGCTGTGGGTACCTGTCATCTTTTAGACTAAGATGTCTGCAGTTCTGTCAGACTTGAAACAAAGCTAAGGAAACTACAGATGTGTCATATAGTGCAAATGATTGTGCGGATGTGTACTGGAGCATATTCTCCCTGTTTTACTGTATTTAAAACTTCAACATAATGCTTCTAAAAATTAACCTCACATTGGAAAGCACAAGACTAGCAGCAACCAGTATGACTACCCAAGTATCCTGAATATAGCAGAATTTTCTGCTTATCAATTTCAAACCAGTTGCATCTAATTAATTTGGCTAATTGCAATTCTTCCAATGCTTTGGCAGAAATTTAAGTCTTAAAACATATTAAGGCATAAGCGTTGGGTATTTCTGGCCTCATGTTTGCTTGACAGGCAGGTGTGTCAGCTGAGTTGATGTCCACTTGTTTGTCATGCATCAGCTTCAGCCAAGACACCTTTGCACAAAATTGGATTTTCTAGTGGCGGTAACAGACAGGTCAGTCGGTATCCTGTTGCTGGGGCCTTGACATGGCGCAGACGCAGACACACTGTGCCCAGTTGGAAGTATTACAGTGAAAATAGCTTGTAATTGAACAAAATGCCATCATTATTATTCAACTCTCGCTGCTGAATCAAAGCAGTTCCTTCAAGTTCTGTACAGTGTGGCGTGTTTTCTGCGGCCTGGGGGTTTGGAGCCACAGCCCTAAAATATCACTCACTGAATAAACATGCGTGGCCATCTCTCATGTACTATTGAGTCAGCAGCAAATCCCACACCTCACCAACTGCTGTTGTGGTGAGACCTGAAGAACCAGTTAGACATGTGCATGTGGGAGAATGAACAGTTCTTTGTAGACAGAGTATATGCATAGTATCATCATACAGTGAAGGAAACACTGGAGCACTTACTTATGAATCTAGTTTAGAAATCAAGTGTTGCATATTCTATTCATTTTCGTAAAGATCATACACATTCAGCAAGCTGCCTTATTAGTGTCGTTCCTAAATAAGCTGAACTCAACATGAGATTTCAGTAGATGCTGCTGCCTCCTGATCATTGCTAAGCTAACATAAGCAAATTTAAATGTAATTTTATGGACGGCTGTTTGGCGTCTGAAGCAACAGATTTGTGTGACTCTTTCTTCAGCTTTGAGTACAAACACTCGACTGCATCAGTGTGTAATAGGCTCATACTCCGTCTACATTTCTTAAAAGGCGACCCTTCAAAAGGCTAGCCACAGAAACAAAGAAGAGGTGCCCTGCAGCACACATTTGGATGCAGAACCTTCCCTCTCTCTCAGCATCACAAATGGTGGATATTTATCACTCAGCGTGGAGCTCAACTTTTTCAAACACTTTTCATGTTGGCACTGCACATTTTCAGGCGCTGACACAGTTGTCGACTGCTTTTACCAGTTCAGATGCGCAACAGTAATTCTTTTCCACATAAGATGAATGTTTTAACGAAGTAATTACATGCTTTTGCTGTTCTTGAAATAGGCTGGTCAACTTAATTCTCTTGTGTTGCACAATCAGTGTGTGTCACATCCAGCCAGCCACATTAGTCTCCCAATTACCAACTACCTGCTGTAAGTTCAAGCAGAGCATGCTAAATCCTTGAATGAATTTTGCGGGGTCCGGCAAAGGTTGAAATTAATGTGTCTGTGCAGCACTCCACTGTACCCTCTGGTCCAGAGGGTTGTTAAGTCAAGCTGGCGAGCTGAACACAGCTCTGTTTCATGCAGGGAATCAGGGAAGAGGCAGAGTGGACCAGCCAGAGTGCATGAGGAAAGGTTCAGTCAAGGCTCTCTATATTCCATCCACTGGTCGTGTACTCTGCTCCAAAGATGTTTCAGTAGGATGCTTTTTTTCTCTCTTTGTTTTGAAATTCTGAGCTGCTGAACTCACACTCGGGCTGTTTTTCAGCCGTGACTTTGAAGGCAGCAGGCAGAAAGGAGGCCTCTGATCTTTCTCCCCAAAGACTTCTTCCCTCTCTGCAGACGTGATTCTGGCTGAGGCTCAGGTATCGAGCCACTCTGAGCACTACAGTAGTAATAAAATTAACGGGATGCTTTGACTCGAGCATTGGAAACCCCACCACCACCACCACCACACACACACACGCCTACTAAATGTTCTACAAATCTGAAATGATCAGTCGTTAATGCCCGCTGATTGAATTCATACTGATCTTGAAATAACTAATTTGCATTGAGCACCTGCCCCTGTGCTTGCTGCACATTTCATCACTGCATGTCTGGAGTTTAAACATTTATGTGGACATATGTTGACTTGTAATTTTTGAGGATGCTTTAATGACCGCGCTGTTTTTACATTATTAAAATGTCATTAATATTGATTCACTTACATAATTGTAGTCAGCAAAGGGAAATCATAGGTCAGTAAAAACCTCGTCTCCTGGTTCCATAACATATAAATGCTTCGAACGTTGACATCTTATTTTAGATGGCTGAAACACCAGCTTGGCTTTTCTTTTATATTTTCAAGTGAAGTGATCATTCTTCTATATTGCACTTCTCACCAAGCAGCCATCAGTACTGTAGGAATATGTAGGTGGGTCTTTGATTTTTTTTTTCTTTCTCAGTTATCGTGTCCATTACTGCTAACCATGAGTTATTTATTTCAAACAAGCAGTGTTGCCGTAGCCTGATATATAAATGTAGAAATTCTCAGGTGCCTGGAGATGTTTCTGAGGAAGGACCTCTCCCATTGCTGTTTGTTTTCAACAGCAAGTGCAATGGGTCTCTAAAACTGAATATCCTGCACCGCAGGTTGAATTGTTATCCTTCTATAGCAGCTGGCTCGTATCAAAGCGCAAATACATAAAGAGGAAAATTACATTCAGTATTTTTTAACTGAGGGAAGCCATCTCAGAAGGCCTGTGTTTCCACAATATGTAGCCCGGCTGAATAATTGAAGGTATTTACAGAAACACATATACTCACAAGTGGTTCGTGCCAAGTACAGCAGTCATGTTGCAGGTCAGTAACTGCTGCTGTACTTCAGCAGTTAGATGTAGAAACCATTGGTCAGTGCGTTTGTGTTAGTTATTTGCTCACTTATTAATTTAAGTCCTCTGTATCAATGGATGAAAAATCTACTGAGCGACCTTTACCTGCTGTCTATTCGCTCGTTAAAGCTACAGTGGAGAGCATTGATAGCTTATGACTTCATGAATTCAAAAGGAAACTGAAGTAGAAGGAAGCTACAGTGACAAAAAGACAGGGTGGTGACAGCTGCTGGTGAATCATTAGTGAACATGGTGACAATCGGTGGCTCTCCACTCCAATACTCTGCTGACAGGTTGTTGGCACAAATATATCAACACTAGTCACACAGCAAATGGGCCAAGATGATGGGATTGAGTTTCACCAGCACAGTAGTCTAAGACGGCTCGAATAAGAAAATGGCAAGTCGATGTAAAAACACATCACAACGCAGAGAACCAGCAGCTTCCAGTTTGAACCCAACACTGAACTGACGGTCCCATCTGCGGGAAATCTATTTAAGGTTAAAGGGTCAATCATTCCTAGTTAATTTTAAATAACACTGGGAGCCGAGAGAAGATTTCTACAATCGTGTGCATTTGCACGCAGTCTGCAGCTGATAAACTGTTCAGGGCTGGATCTGCCTTGTTTGAAGCACAGGAAGTGGTCAGCATGGCAGATTGATTTGTGGTGTGAATTGAATGCTTGCAAATCCATGTTTTATGACAGGCTGCTCTCCTGGTTGATTCTGCTGTGAAAGTGCAGCAAACCACATGAAATATTCACTCTTCCTCTTCTTCTCTGACATAGTTGAGCTGTTTCTCCTTACCATAGTCCTGCCAATGTTTTAAATGCCTTAAATGAACCTTTAGTTTTGTGTATTTGTTTATATTCATGTATTTTAAAGAAATAGTTGCATGACCAGGACAGAAAGTGAAACACAACTCAGTGCTTTATGAGGAGAAAAAGGAGACCATGCAGATGTTTTGAAAAATAAAGAAATACGTGCTGACGGGAAATTGACTTTGTGCTACATTTTAAGATGGAGGCCGTGAACTATGATCGTTATTAAATGTGCCAGAAATTTAGACGAGATGCAGGTTTCACAAGTCACTCTGAGGCATAATTATCCAACAGTTCCAGGGTAATGGTAAACACTGCCCCTCAAAGTGATGAAATGAAAGTGGTGGAGACACAGAGACCCGCCCTGGGTCAGCAGCCTGTCGCTCCACACTTTGGCATCGCTTCAACCAGAAATTAAGCAGGCAGGGTTTGGTTCGGCTGCAGTTCTGGGATTTCAGATCAAACCTGCCGTGTTTTACTTCCACAGAAAAACAAAAACTGCCACGTTAGTGCATTGAAAACACTGTCGGAACAGGAGTTTTAGAAAAGGTAATATCATATGAAAGATGATTTAATCCAACAATTTATCCACTTCAGTTCTACAGCATAGATTCAATAATTCTTCCAAACAGCATGACAGCTCGACAAATGTTAACTGAGCAAACATCTAAACTTCACTCAGTCAGCAGTAATTCTCTTCTCAACCTCACACCGAGACACCAGTTCAAAGAATGACTTATCTCCAGGTCCCCTTCCTTTTTGTTCCTGTTAACCATTTGGTGCTGGAGACCTACAGTTAACGCTTTTTTTTTTTTTTTATTACTGTTTGCTGAGGGATTGTCTTTGTGTGCTGTTCCAGATCTCGGTGCTTTCAGTGGGAAGACCAGAGGAGGGGTTTCTGTGCGTGAAGGCCAAGGCGTGGTCCTCATGTGTACCCCTCCTCCTCATTCATCAGGTAAGAGTTTAAACCTTCAGTCACCTGAGGAAGAAGAAAAAACATTCCTTTTCTCTGGGTTTGTCAAAAAACTCATTCATCACAATTCTAACAGTTATTATTATCATCGTGCAAAGGTGAATGATTGCGCCCATTATTTATTTATTTATTTATGTATTGCATTGTATTTTGATGGTTAGTTTTAGTGCCCGTCCGTCTCCCATCCATCCAGCCGTGCTGTTCAAATGATGTGATAAGTTATGGCGACAGCAGAGCTGGAGCACAGATTCTCAGAGATCAGATTTGCTGGGTCATTAGAAATGAAAAGAAATGTAACACAGCCAATTATTTCACATAGGCAGAGCACAGACACTGCTGTTTGATGGCGTATCTTGAATATGCCTCTCTGCAGTTGTCCTCTAATGTAAGCTCTTATGTGAGCCATGAATCATCCAGGCTTTCTGTTTGCATCAGCTCTGTCATACCGCTGCACTGCACCCGTGGGAATGCTTTCCAAGTGCTCTTCAGCACCCGCTTCCATTTGCGGATGGCATTTCGAATGTCTCGATAGCAACCGGAGAGTCAGTGATTAAGAAAAAGGAGGCGATTAATGATTAACGATTCCTGATGATTGACAGATTAAAGTGTGGTGCAGATGTGCAGGAGTGCAGAAGTTCTCCATCAATCACAGCACAGATGTTGCCTTTGCTCCAGGTGGATGTCATTTTTCACACTGCAGTAACAGGTCACACCAGCGTACATAATGCTTTTATTTTTCCACCACGGTTTTCTCTTGAATGGCTGAAAGTGTGACTGACATAAAATTAGAATCAGACTGTGGAGATGATGTTACGCAGTGAGATCAGTTTAATGGAAATAGTGATTTTCTGTCATTTAGGGTTTGTTACAGTCTTGCTGCTGTAAGCTGTAAAATCCATCCAGGTTTCAGTCACGATGACATGCGAGAAGACCCTCATGTTACATTGGTTGTATTAGATTGACTGACTGGATCAGTACAGAATATTTTATATAGATAAGCACTCAGCTGTTAAAAGTGCAATTCAGAATAATGAGATTATAACCTCAGTACCAAAAGTCGACTGCTGTGGCTCATTTTAATACTTTGATCATTCTTGTTTTTGTTGTCTGAATGAAGTCGCTAAATTAATTGTGACAGAGGTTGTCAAATCAGCATTCATGAACCAAAGACGGCAAACAAATAAGAAACGACACAAAAGATCAGATCTGCAAAGTGGCACTTAAAACGAAGCCGTGATCAAAGGTTTTGGAAAGTTTCCAACTCCCTTTCGCTCTATTTCTGTGGTTAAAAAGTTCAAAGTGTTATAGAAAAATGTTCTTTATATCTCACAAGCTTTAACGGTCCCTCAACTAAAACAGTAAAAAAAAAAACAACTCCCTCTTAGTTTTAGCTGCTTTAATGTTATTTATCTACACAAACAGCGGCCTTCAAATAGTCATACTACAGTCACAAAGTTAAGGTTTCTTAAGCCAGATTTGTCTCATTGTTGGAGTATTTACCTCTTAGATTTTGGTAAATGGCAGGCCGGCCTCAACAGGCTGTTGGGCCTTTATTTGATGCGTATTTTTCATGTTTATGGATTATGCTCAAATACACAGCACAGGTAAGATTATAATTTATTTCTTCAACGTTGCTGACATGAAATGAAAAATGATCTCCAACCTTTAAGATAATTTAAAACAGCGCCACAGCCATAACATTTGCTGGTGTGATGAATGCCTTGGTGTGTCAGAGCGTGTCACCATTGAAATTCAGATTGTGTAGGGAGTGTTAAACAATGTTTGGCTTAAATTGGCTGTGGTGTGATTCAGAGACATTAAAACGCCACTTGAATTAGATAGGTCTCATGGCTGAAAATAACGTGGAATCACTCAGATGTGAAAAGTTTATTATTTTCCATTTTGTGGCTTTGACGGCTTGTGATGAGTTTTCATGTGTCTCTGATAAATAGTGTTTTACCTTTTATGAAGTATGCTGAGGTTTGAAAAAGCCTGTTGAACCTCAGGTGTCTATTCTGTTTTATGGAGTCCAGTCAGTCAGCTTGTGTTGTAGCTGTCTGGATTACAACCATGTGCCTCATTCCTGCTTCCTGTCAAGTCATCGTCTCAGTAGATTAAGCAAATGATGCTGCATGTGTAAACTAATCTGCTCACATCCAATATTTCACTCAGTTTTCTGCACTTTTATTGCAGCCACTAACTGTGGGTGTTGAATTAAGTTCAGATCTTTCAGGTCTGAACATCTTTGAAACTACTCATTATTTCCAAGATGACATCGATAGTATGAAGAATGTATAGCCGTCTGTTTTTTGTCCAGAAAGTACAACATTTAATAGATTAATTTGTCCCAGAGTTCATAAGTCATCTTTTTTTTTTTTCAACATAATGATGGATGTTGCTGTGTAGAAGTATGCACAATAGACACAACAGTCTGCATCCATTCATACATTCATACATCCATCCATTTTATTACCCACTTAGTCCTATTCAGGTCACTTTGCCAATTATTTGTGCCTCCTTTTTACTTTTTTCAATGCAAACTCACATATTCTGCTCTAAGAAACTGTGTAATCTTTCTTTTTGAACAATTTAATTTGTATATCAGCATGCACTGTAAAGAATACTAAACACATAAGCTGCCAAGTCTGCCAGGGATCGGGGGTTTATATCCTACACTATCACACACTGTTATTCATGAATAAAATATAAAAGATTCAACCTAGATGCAAATAGCTTCATAATCTTTCAAAGATTATTAGCGAGACGCACAGCCGAGCTCACTGGAAACAGTCCACCCTGAATTTCAGTTATCATGCACCAGTTTTACCTTTCTGACAGCATCACCAATTAATTAGAATAACTGTGCTGCAAATAGCCGGCTCATTAAGGTTCTTTTTCATTGCCATTTTTTTCATCTTTAAGGGCCTCTGTGTTTTTTTTTCTGTGCTTTGTATAAACTAACTTAAAGCTGATGAGCAAGCTGGTCCTTTGTTGCTGTCCAAATCCCACACTCATTACGTCTTTAAATTATTATTGTGTCACAGGCATTGAGCAGTAATTAATATTAGCAATGTGGCGCTAAATTATCACTGGTTAATAGTTTTCTGTGTTTATTTGAAATGCTTTAAAACAGTATATACAGTATTCTAATGGTAGCTCACCTCATACACTATTGTGCATGGAGTGTTTTTACCAAATGCTAGAATTCTACATGTGTTGTCTCCACTTGCTTTTATAGAGGTCGTCTACAGCTGGGTGTTTAACGAGTTCCCCTCATTTGTCGCTGAGGACAGTCGGCGCTTCATCTCCCAGGACACGGGAAACCTGTACATCTCAAAGGTGCAGCCCTCTGACGTAGGAAGCTACATCTGTCTGGTGAAGAACACGGTGACGAACGCGCGGGTTCTGAGCCCTCCAACACCTCTAACGCTGAAAACCGACGGTGAGGCTCTCAGATTTGTAGCTCCTCTCATACACGATAGGCCCTGATTTGTATGAATGCCCCAGACAGACAAATCTAATGGATTTCATTGGATAAACCTCACAGAAAGTGTTGCAGAGACCTCTCTGTTCATTTGAAAGTGTAAAAATGTTTTGATTTGTGCTTCCTCCTTCTGAACTTGTTCAGCACAGACGGAAATCTAAAAGCATATTTTATATTCTGCCGGAGTATTTCATGATATTATAATGTGTTCGGAGAAAAAACCTGAGATCAGATAGGTTAATAAAAGTTAGGCGGTCTCTGCTTTTCGCTGAGCACTCGTGTTAGTGGAGAGCGTTATGAATTCCATACACACCGTAAATAAACAGTGAGCAATGCTTTAACATTAATGTGGGGAGCCTTCTTCACTCACAATGTGCTTTGGTGAAACTGGCCATCAGGGAAATCATTTTCCAGCATAAAATTAACTGAATCAATGGCCCTTGCTGTGGATGGGATTTTGCTATTTTATACTAGCCTCTCAGGAGCCATGCGGCGGAGCTGTTTGTTGGATTCAGGTGTGGATTTCACCTACAGGCTTTTTACATCTGATTACACACAGAGACGTCCGTCACTTCACACAGGTGCCTGTCATTGTCAAGGTTTCAAAGAGCCACTGAGATTACATCCCCAGTGATGCTGTGAAAGGGCCTCTGTGCCTCGGAACCAGGGCTGCTCCAAATGCTGCAACACGAGTTTACCTCTTAAGGATTACATCGCTTCCAGCAAGAGTCCTGCTCTGTATTTGCATAACCTTGTATGGAGTGGCCCCCAGAGACATGCATAATACTAAGCACATAACCATGCTAAATTGGTTTGCGCTCTCATTAATCAAGATGCAAAACACAGTGAGAAGGGCATGTGGTCAGCCTGCTATCTTAATATGCTGAGCGTTGAATGAACTTTTCAGCATCCGTGTCGTGATGTGTGGCTATGGCATGCTGGCTGACGGACAGCACCGTCACCTGCAACACGACGCAGCATGGCCAAATCAAATCTCTACAGCTGTAGGTCCATTATGCCAAAGAATGTCTTGGCATCTCTCGCTCTGCGAATCTCATGATGTTCTGCTGCCTTCTATATTGTGAATTTGGGTCTGAAATGCCGAAAATTGCATTGGCACACCTCACAGCAGACACCCAAATGCTCCCATGCTGTGGGCACCCCTCAGTCATTGGAATCTGACCAATCAGATGCTGCAATCTGTGCCTCAGTAAAAGTGAGTGATTATTACACAGTAGACAGTTCAAGCTGGATCTGTGTGTGGCTCGCCACTGTCAGCTCCAACCATGAGTCTCTTAATCAAAACAAGCATCTGGGCTCCATTATACCCTGCTGGAAGCCATTGATCGTCAATTCACAATCCACCTTGAGCAGAGCTGGGCTAAGCACTGAATTCTGGGCTAATGCACTGTTTTTTAAACAGACATACAGTTCATCTCAGAAACACGCTCCTTTCTGATTGATCTGTTTAGTTTGAATAGAAGCAAGTGCGTAATGTTACTGTGTGAGTCAAATTTCTGTAAATTATGAACAAATCTGATATTTTACAGTCTGTTATGCAGTTCTGTAGTTGACACCAGCATCTATCCGTCTGCAGCCGTTGTTTGTCAGTCATAGCATTCTTTTGATTAAAGGAACACAAACCTCAGGGAGGTTTTATTTATAGTTGATAGTTATAATTATGTGGTGATAGTTTAGTGACAGTTATGTAAAAGCGGGGGCTCACTTTTACATGAGCTCTATTGACAATTGTTGATTACAGCCTTAATTTGATGGAAATTGTCAGTGATAAGCTGCTATCATTCTATCATTCAAAGTGATTGACAGGTCATTTAAAACATGTTTCCACCTCACGTGGATGCTGTCGCACACGTTGGACTTTCAACAGTTGTTTTCACTCACAGATGAGCGGTAAAGCTTCCCGTTGGACTGCAGTGCTGCTGGTGTTATTATTGTCATAAGACATTTTCTCTCCCCACACTGACAGTAATATCAGTGAAACATAATGTTTGTATGTGTCTCCATATGGTCGTGTCTTGTGTTAGACTGCAAATTGTTATTGAGGACCTCAGGCCCAGTGCCTTATTGGATGTCGACATGATTTTTTTTTTTACTAACCATCATAGTGCAGTAGTCAAAACAACTCAATGTTCATTAACCTGAGTGTACCCTCTCTGCTATGACCACTTACTTACTTTCAATTAACACACAACTGATATGGTAAAGAACACCACTGTTCCTTTCAAAGCAACGCGGTATTTTTGGATTGGATGTAGTGGCGTCACATTTTCATTGTCTGCATGTGAAATTACAGCCTTAACCCCAACAAGAAATTTTAGTTTAATAAATAATTAAAGTTACATTGCCAGAGATCAGCTAGTTTATGGCAACACTTTGTGCAATATTAATCACGGTCTTTGTATAAAACATGGATGCCTTGCTAATGCAGTATAGATGGAGGATCAGTGCCTCTAGGGCGGCTTCCTCACTGAGTCCCACAGTGGGGGTGTGACAATCCAATTACAATTAGGAGACCAGTCCAGCTGTCAAGTGTATGCAGATGAAGAAAGCAAGAGGAAATTGTCAGGAAATTATTACCATTTTACTGTTTAACATTTCACAAATAAAAAGGAAATGTCAAATTTGGATTTAAATCTGAGTATTTCATAATGTTTTCATGCATTTTAAAGCAGTTTTATTAATTTGGATTATTGAAGTTATGTATTGATTGTTCCATTTTCTATTTTCTTATCAGACTTTTAAAGGTTCTCCTGCATTCGTGCTTCTGAGAGGTGTCTTAAAATGCCTCTATCGCTGCATCAGAAAGCCAATGCAACACGTTCAAGGCTGTAAGCTCGGCGTCCCAGTAAATTTCAGGACAGGCAGCTTTGAAATTGGTCCTCAGAAGAACAAAGCACAACAGAAATCTATAATTTTCATGTGTTTAATAAATGAAACTGGAACATAAAATATAAATCTAAACTACAAATGAGGTAGTAGAAAGTCTAGACGTTATTTATTTCAATTCCATCAAGTCTAGCCACTGAGACTGAATATCATATTGAATATACTATGGCATGATGCTGTGAAATATTGCAAATTCATTATATGTGAAGGGCTGCTTTGGAGCCATAAATGTTGAGAATGAGATTGAAATTGAAAAGTTCTTTGGAACAAATATCATAAAACTACTTTTCCATTCATAGTAGGCCACAATTCAGTAACCCCACTCCTCCTTTGCGGCATTCATTTTACCACATAAAAAGTGTCAGGTACACGTAGGAGGTGTAATTATGGTTTCTCAAATGTCATGTCGGTCATTTGTCTTACTGATCATGTGCGTTACAGTGCACATGCAGCAGCACTGCACGTCGTCTGATGTGTTTTGCTGTGAATTCAGGAAGGTGCCTGGGAAGGTTAGCAGTGCGTCCGTCAGTGGTGCAACATGCCACCATTCTGTTAATATTCATCTGTAAAGGGTCACAAACTCCCATTTAATAAGGAAGATAATAATAATTAGATCCCAGATGAAGGTGTTTTCCTTTGTTGCTCCAAATGTGCTCATTGCCAACTGATGTATCGTTCCTGCAAATGGATATAAATGACCACCTTACATGCAGATGAATAATCAAAAAAAAAAAAGTGACAACATGTTATCGCTTGTGTCTTTCACAATGTGTTTGTAGAATTGTCGAGCGGATTACTAATTCTCAAGGATAACACACTACTTGTAAGCTTTTCTACCATTTCTTACCCAGCAGGCTTTGTGGTGATGACAGTATGCTACCTTTGTGGAATTTGGCTCACAGGACAGCATTTTCTGACTGATCCTGATTATACTTTATTCCAGTATGTTCATCTAAAATATGATGAAATAAAATTGAATAATTCAGTTGCTCTCTATTTGATCTAAACCAGCATCACCACCCCTATCAATAAACAGTGTATAAATTAAAGGTGCATAGTTGAAATGCACGCCAGATGGCATGCATAATGTGCAGACCCACACCTGTGCACAGCACCATGTGTATTTTGAGGTGTCTATACATCAGGAAGCTTTGATTTGCTGCTTCATGTTTTTTCTTCAGTTGTTTCTTACATACATAAAACAGGCACCAGAGCGATAAGAACTGAACATCCCTATTATCTTTAAAACACTTTTCCCAGTCTCTGTGTAGCACACTGCAGGTAAAGATGAGGGGAATGGGGGGAAATGGACGGGTAAGTAGCTGGTTCAATCCGCTTGGTACTAATGTTTGCCATTCCTCTTTCTTAACCTTTTCCAGGTGTCATGGGTGAATATGAGCCCAAAATTGAAGTGCATTTCCCGACATCTGTTCTGGCTGCCAAAGGAGTCACTGTCAGGCTAGAGTGCTTTGCTCTGGGGAAGTAAGTAAACAAGGACATATTGCACAAATATAGGAAGTTTTTTATTACAGCGGTATCATATTAATCACCTGGAACAATAAACTACAGGCTATCACTGCTCTGTTCCTGAGAGATCCTTTAGATAATACTCCTTTTGTTTTTCACTCTTCTTTAAATTACATTATTCCATTACCTGAATGGGAACCAGGCATATCTTGTCTTCAGGCACAATGTTAAGTGAGTGTAGAGAAGTGCAGCATCGTAGCTCAGCTGTTAGATGGCATGTTAGTGCATGGGGGGAAGACTGAATAGGGAATTCAGCCCCAGGGACCCATGTGTTCTCATAATTGAGAGCCCTAATGTATCTGTGTTTCCTGGGCGCTTTCAGGGTCTGTTATGAATGTGGAAAGCCAAGGTTGTGTCTCTGAAAAAATGAAATTGGTAATAGTTGTCTGCCAGGAGGGAAAACACACTTTTGTCCTCAGAGACTAAAACCCAAACCACTTACCCTGTTACTAAAGTTAGCCTTGCTGGCTTCATGGTTTACAAAACCCTTGCCTTTTTAAATTCAAATATCTTTTAAATTGAGTTTTTTTTTTTTTAACAAAATAATAGTGATTTCAAAAAGAAAGTCGTCTTTATTTGTAACATTTGAACATTCAGATGCAAAATTAAGCAAAACATTTTGAGTCTGTTCCTCCATAAAGCAAGGTTGACGTGGTATTAGAAATAATTTTCATTGTACAACACAGTCTTTCATCACCCCTACTTCATTTTGTTTGTAATTATTCAGCATGAATTATTCATCGCTGACTCCTGTCTTAAGTGCAAACAGTCTCTAATCTGCAGATGACTAAGGACCTCATGATTGTTTACCTTGATTTCAATTATCCACATTATGGGAAGTCATTTCCTAAATATATAGAACCTGCATTGCAATGTCACACCCCCTGGTTTGTCCTATCAAGTTAAGCAGGAGTTGTTGGATGCTTGTGGAGCAGCCAAACAGCTTGCATCCTCGCCCTGAGCTTCCCTCAATGAAGTAATTTGTGCTTGATGGCTTTCAGTCAAACGGTGATCCCGGTGACTTACCCTTTTACGTAGAGATGAATGATTTATCAATGCACCCTATTAAGAAATGCCAGTCTTTATATAGCACTGAAAATGAAGTTAAAATGGGTTTTGTTCTCCTGTTGATCAATATTTATGATGGCACCACTAGCTAAGACGGGACAGGAAAGCTCTTTGTGTGAGAATGCCAAAGCTCCTTGATGTGATTGTCTGTTGTGATATTTACTAGTGACAGTACTTTGTAGGCCACAGTCAAGGGCAAAGAGAACAATGAGACAATGAAAATGAGGGAGAGAACAATAAAAATAGTCCACTGAGCTTTTCGGAGTTTTGCATCCCAGTCACCTTTAACATTATTCTAATAAAGTCTGCAAGAGTTGAGTTTGCAACCTGCATTTCTGTGACAGTACAAAGCCTGTGATAAGCACTGTTCACCATTGTGGAGCATCACTGTGCTGCTGCTGTTACTTCATATACATCGAATAGATGAATAAAACCACGTCCAACTTTGGCTGGAAAGAGGCCTCATTAGCATTTTACCGTGAGCGCTAATAGGCTTATCACATCAGCAACAGGACTTGTATTCAAACAAATTACGTCGGCCTAACATGACTCGACAGGCATTTTCCTGGATTACATGACAGCTGTCAATAGATGTCAATAGAAAAATAGCTCATTCGTATGCAGCTGGAGTTGCAAACAAATATAGTGATAAAATAAGGCCCTGTTCACGGCCATCATCTCCACCACTGCTTTGCTGCTTTGTCTGGTTTCTAGCCTGCAGTCAGTCTTTTCTGGGTAGAAATCTGTAGCAAAAAAGATTCACAATTGCTTCTGTCACACGAACATTTCGCCTTTACTGGATGTTTAACAGCGTACAGTAAACTGAAAGTAGAAGTATAACTCGTCAAGTGAATACATGATGTTCTTAAATATGACATTGTTTTTTTTTCTATGAGTAGATGTTGATGATATAATAACTATAGATTGTCAAACAGCATAAATTCAATGTAAAACTCTGGTTTCGCGGTCTGATTTATGAGAAGCCCGGCAAAGTGCAGTGCTGTTAGCGGCGTTCATTTCAAGGTATACTGGAGTATGAAGTTCATTGTAGTTCAAATAGCCTTGTACCCTCGATGGGTTACACAATCTCCCACTCATTTCCACTTAAAATATAATATGTGACATGTGGTGGATGCTTTCATCCAAATTGCCTTAGAGTAGAGGATATACTTTTAGTTTCAGTGACCCCGGAGGGAATCAAACTCTTGAAACCCTTGTAGTTACTTTCCTTGTACAGGTGCACAAGGACCACATTGTCAGCAGCAATGGAGAGTGCCTCTTAATGACAACGCATTTCATCCTCTTGGTTCTATGATTAATGTTTTTGAGAGACATTCGGTTTTGTTTCGATCATGCGGGTAAAATGTGGCTTCGTGCTGCAGGTCGATTCTCCCTAAAACACAGTTCCTAGAGGGACCAAGAAATTGAGAACTTAGAAATTAGCTAAATGGCAGGATAATATCTAGATCTTAATGATCTGAGGAAAACCAATTCTCCACTTTATTTTGGTATTAGATTTAATTTTCAACCTTTATTATGTTACCAGTCCAGATGAGGGCACAGAAATTGTGTGGAATGCTAATTAAGATGTAATCTACAGAGGTTGCCTATGGGCACAATCTTAAATTGAATACTTTAACACCTTACATAAACTCCAGTGTGTAACACATCCATGATGTCAGGGCGTGAAACACTCAGTTTGTACACTTTGATAAAACAGACAGGACCCGAGCGTCAGAGTTCAGGAGTTAATGCCAGCAGTTTCATACAGAAGACACTGACAGGCAGAGTTTCTCGTTTCTAAACTGAGTGGGTCTATTCCCTCCTGGCCACCCCCAGTCCTGTGAACATGTACAGGCCTGGTGCTCATTATTCAGCCTGCAAAAAGAAATCCTGCCACGGACCCAGGAAGATTCACCCTCATGTTCCAGCTCCTCAAGGTCTCTATAGATTTGCTCTGTTTTCTGCCTTGTCCAGGCTTCAGTTGCAGCAAAGGGCTCTTGCAAATTTCTCCATCAATAACATATACGGAAGGTCCTCATAAGTGCATGCTACAGTGTATTTATGAGCGCTGATTCAGTTTCTGTGCCTGCTGAAAGTATTTGTTTATGTTGTTCCTGCACCCCACAGGGGCAGTAAAATGAGAGTGCCAAGTACAAGCAAATGGACTCGCATTAGACCACAGATATTTGATCTAACATCAGGCCCCAGATTTTGCTCATAGTAGCCATACTGTATGTATGGGACGATATCTGTTGCTAATTCGTCATGATGTTAAAATGCATAGCTGTCTGTGCTGCAGATGAGGAGCTACAGTACTGGTGATTTTCCACATTAATTGACAGGATTAATGCATGACTAATTGAAAGATCACAGCAGGGTAGTAACAAGTGAATATGAATGTGTCATCGTACATCATCATATACAGTGTAATATTAAGAAACTAATATGCTTTTCCACATTTTACATGCAGAGCAAAGATACTGCTAAATCAATATTTTTCAGACTCTCAAGACATTCATTTTTAGTGACAGAGCTTCACACCTTCAGTGATGCGAGGAAACCTAAATGCATGCTGTAAGGTAATGAGTCAGCTATTCAGAATTACAAAGTAAAAGTTTAAACCAAAAGTATATGTGACACAAAACTCCTGCTCAAAATGAAAAAAACACTTTGGGGAAAAAAAATCCTTTGTTTAATACAAAACATGCTCTGAATCCTAATTTGAGTCCATTGCAGCCAAGAGCACTTCAATGTCCTTGTGAATTTAGAGCAGATAAAAAAACTCAGGGATGTAACATTTCCATCTTGGCTAAATGATTGATGGGTTCACTGGACGTTTGCATGGTTTCACATTTCCATCTTTCAGACACCTGTCAAATCTAGTTGTCATACAGGAGCACTGCTGATACAGAGCACATAGTAAGGCATTCTGTCTCTGCATGTGCAAGTCATCTGTCATGAGGATCTATAGGGCAATCCGTGAATAAACAGGGATAGATGACACTGCTCAAACACTAATCATACAAATCTCTCTGGCTGTTGTAATGGCCTGATTTGAATATTGTCGCTGTCCCTCTGAAACCAGGGGTCTGATGTGTGGGTCATTTGGTAGTAAATATATTACAGGTGGTCAAAAGGTCAGTGATTCCCATGTAGAGCAGAACCAACATTAAATACTCATTATGACGTGTCTGTAATCAATTCCAAATGAAGGACTTCTGGGATCTGTAGGTCACTGGCAAACAAATAAAACAACTTGAAAACAGTTTCCAAAAGCTCACAGCGATGCCTTCACATTGTTTTTTTTGACTAACTGTCCAAACATATGCAACTTGATTAATGAATAAATTGAACTGTTCACACATGCAACATAAGACAGAATCAAAATTATATATTATTATATTATTATATATATATAAGGTGAAGGCACATGAAAATATAGCATTTGTATTACTACATATTACAGCTGGATATATATGTACGTTTCTCTTCTTTAGTAGTAAGTTTCTTTTTTTTAATGGAAGTAAAACTTGCCTGGTATCGGAGTGATTTGCATCATTGCAGCTTACACCCTACACTGTGTGCAAACACCGCTCGGCCTCTTTTACACTGTACTGATGAGTATATAATCCCACTCCTCTCTCCTCGCAGTCCAGTGCCAACAATCACATGGAGGAAGATAAATGGGAACATCCCCAAAAAAGCAAGGCTTCGCAAGTCCCAGGCTGTGCTGGAAATTCCCAACATTCAGCTGGAGGACTCGGGAACCTATGAATGCAAAGCCGAGAACCCAAGAGGAGGCACTGCTTTCAAGGGGCATCTCCAGGTCTACAGTGAGTCTGAGCATGCACTACCTCTCTATTCATGTGTTAATCATTTACCTTATAGCTTTCCAATATTATGTAAGAACACTTAAGCTTATATAAGCTTTTTTCATAAGCTATTTCGTTGATATAATCTTCGCTTCTTGAGCGTATTCTCCGACTCAAGGCTGAGGACCAGTCCTGTTCGCTGTCAGTTTGCTGAGCGGTCCAAGCACTAATTATACATCCATCACAGACAGTCCAAGAACAAGTGTTCATCTCCTCAACGAATGAGCTGTTTCTTTAAGCTTAAACAAGATTTTTTCTTCTTAAACTGTCAGGTGTGTTTTGTTTCAACCTAAACTGTTCTAAACTATTCCTCTGCTCAGATGTTTTAATAGACCGTTGTTGTTGTTCTTTGTCCTTTTCAAAGACTTGTCACAATATGATCTGAATTGTTATACTTCAGTTGCATCCTTCACTTCATCAGTACACTGATTTCTTATTTGTAATTATTTTTGTCACTGCTAAAACACAAGTTTCAGTTTGCAGATTGGAATCATTTCTTTTACTAAGACAACTCATTTATCACAGAATGATCAATTAATGAGAATACCAATAATTAGGACCAAAGTTTCGTGACTGATCAATATCAGCACTGTTTTCAGCGTAAATCTAATGAAGGTGTACACTACAACTATTTATTAGATCAAAGCTCGTCACTAAAATCATCAGCTAAATCCACTGAGTTTTGTATGTACATGGCAGATTTCAGCTAAACAGCAGATTTGCTTTTCTAACGAATGTGAAGTACAAGTAAGCGAGCTGAATTACAACCTTTGCCCATGATCATAACCTTATGTGTGAGGGTGCATGCCCCCCCCCCCCCATTCCTCTCTGTCTGTGCCATGCACGCAGGACCAAGATAATGGACTGCCTCAGCCTTGGTGGGATACATTTCCAAGGCTCTGTACTTCTTTGCAACCTCCATTCTGTCGGCATCACAAGGAGAATAGGGAGCCTAATTTGTAGCAGCCTCACGCTAAATGTAATTTACACAGGTCAGCTGGTAGTTTGAACTTTCATTGTGAGGGAGACCTCCCTGACCATAATCATTCAATCAAACCACACAAAAAAAGGTATTCTACTGAAGGTGCCATATGCACAGAATGGAGAAGGACGTGCTTGGCATGTTGCTGTAGGAGAAGCAGCGAAACAGCCGGTTTGAATCCTTTCTGTGCAAGAAATACACCACTATGCAAAGTGCATCGTTTGGGTCTGGCTAGGTGTGTCGCACTATAAACTAATCTGGATAAAAGGATTGTAATTTTATAATTAAAAGCAAAGATAAAGCAAAGCCAGTGTTCCTTCTGAGCTCTGCGTTTAAAGCTTTACACATTTACTGATTTGTACTCGTCTATTCTTATCTATAACTATTTAACTTGTCCCAAGAAATTTAGTCTACAAAAATGGCTTATTAATTGCAGGTTTCATGTTTTATTTTAATATTTTATACACACTTTTTTAATTAAATGCTCAGTATTACAGCAGGCATTTATATTTGCAAATGAATTGATGTAACGATGTGCATTTATGAAGGTCTCAGCGTAACAGAACATCTGAGCAAATAAAGCAGATAAAGATAAAAGGGAGGTAAAGCTTGGGTTATTGACTAACTCACTGATTAACATTGCTTCCCCCATGCAAGGCTGGCAGAATGATCCAGCCCCAGTGAAAGGTCCTTGTAAATTGTGAGTTCCTGAAAAAATGCACACCACATACAGCAGAAGACCCAGTAGATGGAAAGAGAATACAAGATGAAAAGAAACATACATGCACACATACAGCCTATACAGTGCTCAGATCTGGAGCCGTGACAGAGATCCTTTGCAGCATGTAAAGCTGGACAGGAACTGAGGATGCTGCCTTGGAAACACCTGCAAGTAGGATCCGCAAAAAGAAACAAGAATGGCCTGATGGCTTAAGACAAAAGGCAGTTGCTTAGTTAGCCGATGCCACAGGCCACGTGGTGGAAGGAGAAGAAAGAACGTGTTCATCAGCATGAGCGTGGAGAGGAGAGGATGGCTTTCCGCTTTCTGACAACAATCCAACCGTGAGCCCCATCAGTGAAAATCTCTGCTGCATTTTCTGTTAATATTCAGAAATATCAAATATTAATGATTTAATCAAACGTATTGACTGGGTTGCTCCTGTCAGTGAGTGTTTTTCTGGTTCGTGATGCATGCCGGTCTCGAGATGAGCTGGTGTACAGGGTTTATCTCTGTACGTATATGCTCAATCCCAGTTCTCGAAGCAAGCTGTGAATGTTTTGCACTGTGCATCATTTTAAACCTTTCCCTTCTTTCTTTGATGCCCGCCTGTAGCCAGACCCTCATTAGAATAGCTGTGTTTTTTTTTTTTTTTCTCCTTCTGTTCTTCAGGGTTAAAGAGCGCAACAGAGGATCAGAGAGAGAAGTGTCTTATTACTGGTCACGTTGTGTCAGGACTAATGAAAGTCAGCGTTTGTTTCAGGATTTTTATGTGAAGTGAGCAGCATAAAAAAGTAACAAATTACATTTTACTTCAATTAAAAATAAATAACACATGGGCAACTTCTACTCAAGAATTCATTCTATTATGTCCTCCTTTTTTGGCTCTAGCATTAAGATTGCACAACAGTAGTACATTACAACACCCCCTGTCTGAAACACGACCTCTTGCGGTGTGTGTTGACAGTATATTCATGCGTGCTTGTTCCTTCTTCCATAAGCACAGACGACCATACTTGTGCCATGTGTGTGTTTCAAGGATATATTACTTATTCTAAAATATTTTTTTTCTCCTGTCCTCAAGCCCTCCCTCAGTGGGTTAGAATGATTAATGATACTCAGATGGATAGTGGAGAGAAGCTCCAGTGGGAATGCAAGGCCATGGGGAGACCCCGGCCCACCTATCGCTGGCTTCGTAATGGTTTGCCCTTGACATCCCAGGTACCAACCTTACTACACGGCACCCTCTACTTTTGTTGATTGTACAACGAAACATCTGAATTATTCCTGTGAAACTACACGTCCACTGTACTTTGCGCAGCATTATCATGTATGCTATATCTATATTCTGATATGATCTTCTTTTACATTTTTTTCTTGTTTCAGGGTCGAGTTGAAATAGTGAATGGAGAAGTGACGATTCACAAAGTGCAGCAGGCGGACTCGGGGATGTACCAGTGTGTTGCAGAAAATAAATATGGAGCCATCTACTCGAATGCTGAGCTCAAGATTTTAGGTAGTTACACGTTTGGTTTATCATTTAAATTTCATAAAATGCAGCATTAGAGAAAAAAATGTAAATTTTATGAGGCAACTTCTCCTCTCAGAGAAGCTTATTCCTTCCCTCCTTCCAAGAGGCCGAGTATTGGCATCTGAATAAGATACCAGATGATAGGTAAGGGAGATTGAAATGCAAGTGGGGAACGCTGAACTGTGACACGTGCTGATTGCCAATCAATGGTCCCTGATTTAACTCAGGCAGTGGACGACATGAATAAAAGAAGGACCCTTACGGTTAAGTTCAATGAGGTGTCTGCACGCATCACGTTGAGGAGAGTGTGGAACAGTTCTATGTTATTCTGAGGAGAATGAAGAGCAATGACTTGTGGCTATAGATTTATAGTAATGGGAGCAAACACTGGAGGAGAAATATCAGTGTTTTCTTTGATGGTGCTTAATGACTCCATTAGGGTCTTATCTCCTTGTTTGTCATCAAAGTGCAGCCGACATCACAATCCCCAAAAAATAAAGCTTCACTTCGGGCATGACTTTCATCAGGTATTCTTTAGATAGTGTTTGCTAATATCATTTGGCAATGAATTATCAATAATTCAGCTCACATGTTGTACAGTATTTTTTGGATTTGAGACATAGCAGCACATGCACCACATGTACTTGGAAATGTACAGACAGTAAAAGCAGAGGAAACTGTGCTGTTCAGACTTCAGGCTTCAGGCTAAAAACACAGCAGACATAGTGAATGGCTGTCCAGTGTTCTGTGTTGATGCACTATTTTCTCCTTGTCATCTTCCATAGTGGGACGCATCTGGTGACACCCATTCCCCTTTCATGTTTCCCCCCAGGGACAGCTTGATTTACTGTCTCTGTGGCATGCCCTTTTTTGAAGGGGAATCTGTGGCATTTTGAAAACCTTACAGCAAATGGACAAAGTTTTTTTTGTTTTTGTGGAAGATCTCTAAGTTGATTCAGATTCCCAGTGTTTTGTGCAAGGGTTAGAAGTTCTCAGTTTTAATAAGCTTTGTCTGAGCGGAGATGGCTCAGAGGAGGTGCTTTTGCCCTCCTTAGAGTCACAACGATGATATTTGGAAGCTGGTGATGAATGCTTTCATAACTATACCCCCCAGGCATCTCTTCCCAGTGACCTGTGCTCTACGGAGATGTCCACAAGCAGTAACACTAACAAACACTATCAGGACAGATTACATGGCTAATAACAGCCTGCAGATGAGCGATCACTGGAGGCTACACGGGGGCAGCAGCCGCCCTCGTGCCTGTGATCTTGTCCCAGATCTAGCTCTTCTGGGAGAGTGGCGGTGAAGCAATAAGGGTACTGGGCTGCCACCAGCTGCAGGCCTGCTCTTATTTTGATTAAAACAAATACACACAGCAACTGCTCTGTTTTCTGCTGCTTTTCGTGTCTAGGGGGACCTCTGCCACTCAGGCAACTACTCATTCTCAAAGACACAAGTGTTACAGGGAGAGGGGTCAGCCTGTAGCTACAGATGGGATTGAATTGTCATTGTGTATAATGTCACCTATAAAGCGTCATTCAGGATTTGAATAATCACAGTTGACAAAGCCTTGCAGCCTGTGGATGGCCTTGATGTGGAGCACTGCTGCATACCAGCACCACATCAGCTTGAGGCCTGAAGCCTTATTTAGACCATTAATGCTTAATTCATACTCTTGAGCAAGCCATAATTGTTCGAAATGTTGACATTATGTATTTATTATGCACTCAAGCGGCCAGGTTAAATATGGGTTAAAAAATAATCTTTGTGAAAGTACAACTCATCCAACCATGTCATCATTAACGCGATGACAGTTATTTAGTAATTAGGCTGCTCGACACAGTGCATATAATTGTAGTGGATAATGATTTAGCACAGAATTAAGACTAAGTATGGTACATTATACAGTATGTAAAAACACATTAACGCCTATGCATGTGTAAAAGCATGCATTGTACTACCTCATGTGGAAAATCTAGTCATTACTTAGCAACAAATTAGCATGTGTCTAAATCAAAGTGTCTAAATCCTCTTGCATTTTTGAAATAATTACTATAAAATGCAGCAGTTGAAGTGATGTAACGACTATTTTACGTTTACAGCCCTGTTACGTTTTAGCAAACACACAGAACTGCAAAAAGAAAGTTTGTTTAACCACTAGGGGGCAGAAAGACTCCAAAACAAACTCCTGCTGAAATAGGCGAGTCGGGTTGTGTTGGCAAACAGATGACTCACTAATTGTTTTGTGTCTGTCTAACACAGCATCAGCACCTGTCTTTGTCCACAATCCCGTACGGGTCATTGCCACACTTGGAAAAGATGTATCGCTAGAATGCAAACCCAGAGCATCACCCAAACCACGGATAACATGGAAGAGACAAGACAGAAGGATACAGCCTAATAAAAGGTACAGCCACTCAACTCCCAGCATCATGAAGTAGCTTTAACTGGATATCTCTTGCAATGCAACAGTATATGAAATTCTTCATTTACACTGATACACACAGAGATCCAGCAAGTGCTTGCCTCTGCACAGACCCAACCTAAAGCAGACCCTCTCTGACAACATCATGTTAATAATAACACAGACACGCTGTATGTTTTTAGAATTGATGAAACATTTATATTTAGAATATCCACATGGAAAATGTCAATTATGGGCCAAACCAGTGAATATGACTTCATTAGATTGTTGCCATAAAGCTTTCCCCGTCATTGATTTGCAACACTGCCTGCAATGGCCTAATATAAGCAGAGATAGTGAAGAGATGGATAGATACCTCAGGAGAAATGGCATAGCACATTTATGCCATTTGATAAATGTTTAGAATTGCACAGTACATCATCATAACATCCAGGCCTGTGTACAGGTACAATTTGTGGTATTGAAAAATAAAAGAAATGTGTAAAACTCAGACAAAAGCATTACGTGCCTCGAAATATCCGCCAAGTAATGATGTGCCTTGAGCTCTTTACTGTGCATCCAAAACAGCAATATGTCGGAAGGCGTGTTTCGAATGAAACCCATAAAATACTTTAGACTTTTAGGAAGAATTCGTTTTTTCTGTTACCATTGGGATAGATGGTACATTTTCTTTGCAGACGGTGGTACATTTACTGGAGCTCTGTTTTATAAATAGTAACACATTTTCTTCCTGTGCACAATTTAGAGAAGAGAATATTCTAAAAGAAAGCTAATTGCTCTTTAAAATATGCGTGAAGTCATGAAAAGTTTGTCTCCCTCAATATCTTTATATTTTTTTTCCATCATAGTTTCATGGAATAAATGCAAGTGCTATCACTCTGGCTCAGGCCCTTGAGGAATTGTATACATGTCTTGTTGCAACACATCACAGTTTCATTACTGTAACTGAAATTAAGTGTCACTACTAAAATAAAACACCTTAGGTACTGGCAAAGCTCTGGAGACCCATCGAAACCCCACCTCCCTCTCAGGGATGCTGACAATTTAGACTGCACAATTGCATTTGGAATTCACATGCAGTTTGATGCATCATCTTTTATGAGAAACATCTCTCTGTTGTACCTAGAGGGGGCTGAGCAGGGCGAGGGTCCATCAATCAAACTGAGCGACGCCGCTGAAATTATAAGTCACTGCTGAGCATCCCAAGTTTTGACTGAGAGAACGGGACCTTTATTTATCAGCCAAGATTCAGCAGTCTGTTCGACAGCCCCGCAGCAAGAGCAGCCGGCTGATAATCAGATCCTCAGTGTGTCGCTCCTTCAAACAGGCAGCGACAAATCTGCGCACCCCTAACAGGTGGATGGAAACAGTAGTAGAATTAGTTTAACATGGTAATTGCAGACATTGTTGCTAATCCACAAAGTATTTCATTTTCCATTAAAAGAAAAATGGTCCTCAGAGGTAATTTTGACTGTCTATTTTCTATGAAAGAGCTGTCATCAGTAGAGCTGATGGATGGAGAGAACTTAGTGAGTGTGTTGCCCCTAAATGGTGATTAATGACACCGGCTTGTCTGGATCTGATAAAGCTTTTGAGGTATTTGTCAAACCCTTCAAATCTATTTTTCACTGTTGTTGGCGTCCAGCAAAGCGAGATTCATGCCTGCTCAACGTCTTGATCGCGTTTTTATCTTCGGATAAAGTGGAGTCTTGAGAGAGCGGATAATTGTTCACAAAAATATTGGCAAAGCAGTTAGTTAAT
This sequence comes from Chaetodon auriga, assembly GCF_051107435.1. Lineage (NCBI taxonomy): Eukaryota > Metazoa > Chordata > Actinopteri > Chaetodontiformes > Chaetodontidae > Chaetodon > Chaetodon auriga. The sequence continues at coordinate 4,240,773 of NC_135080.1, forward strand.
CTGTGCCCTCGGCGTAATTTATCATTCATTATTAAGTGCTGGAATTACACATGTATGTAGCTCATTTTCTGCATAATCTCAAAGAATTTCTACATTTAGCGAGAAGAAGAATGAGTTCAGTTCGATTTTGAGACCAAAATAAGATGCTTTTAAAGTGAACACGTGAACTGGATGAGTAAGTGTGTTTAGGGTGTCGCTGCTCAGCCCGAGATCAACCTTGCGAAAAGGCGATTTCTATCTGAAAAGTGGAAACGAACAAGAGGAGCCGTGCACTTCAGATCCCGGCCAGGGTGACTCCTGAAAGGATTTCTGCTATTACCTATAGAACAGTAATGGATGGAAAGACGTTCTATTCTTAGGAGAACGGGGAGGAATCGAAACAGCTTCACGTTTATCTTGCATTGACAGCTGTGCTGACTTAATGAAGGTTTGTAATTAACATGGATTTCCGCTAATGTTCTGGGCTTTTGTCTCTTAAACACAAAGTATTAATCCCATTAGTTTGAAAGTATGTGGCAGACTCAATTGAAATCCACAGACTCTTTGTTTAAGAGGCAGTGCATGATTTTGGAATTTTTTTATGAAAATTGTGCAATGTTTAATAATGTCTCATATGTTGCTGAATTCATATGTAAATATTGAGGATTCTGTCTGTCTGTTTGACTTCACCTCAGAAACCTTGCCTCACATTAAAAATACATGTTTTCAAATGTTAAAAAAGGTTTGTGATCTTCAGTGTTTCCTTTAAATTTCCTAAGGTTGCACTGATTTGCATATTGTGTATACCCAACAGTCCCTATCTTGTCCTTTCTGCCTCAGTGTCCTTGTCGGATGTGAATTTCCTCCCTAATTTGAAAAATGTCTCCTGGCTTCAGATTGCCTCTGAATTGTCTATGTGTGGCAAGATTTTGTTACGCCTTCTCTTCGCCAATTTCAATCACCTTGGCCGCGATGATGGAGCTTATGTTGTAAATATAAATGACGAACAGTATGAATTAAATTAAAAGACAAAAACGCCTCACAGCTGATCATTTCAGTTGTTTGATTTGGGATGAAATTGACTGAACCTCTGCAGGTTGTGCCGAAATCAACTGTGGTTTGAAGTTTGGATTTTGAGTGAAAGGGGTTTGCAGTGGGCAGTGGCTCAGCATAATTCACATGACTGTACTTTCACATGATTCCTGCTCTGAAGCAATCTGCTCACACACCTGCTTCCCGCGTTACATCCTGTATTATCTGATGTCAAGCACTTAATTTCCAAGCTGTTATTTACAAGTCAGAGTGAAATGTTAATACCATATTGCTGGTGTCCTTCAGCAGGATAAGGGGCAACTTACAAATGCAGTGTGGTGGGTTTTTTTCTCTCAATTACACTGGTGTTTCCCAGGAGGACAGCTCGGCGATGTGCGCATCCTGGTCCGACAGCTTTAGCTTTAGATTCATTAAAAGGAGCAATTAGGGTTTGTCAGGTGGATTTCACGGTGAACATCTTTACGTTTCTGGAAATATCTGTGTGTTGTGTGTGTCTTCGTGTTGTGTTCGCCGGAGGTTTTATTCAGGAAATTTCCTTTAAGGATTTTTTTTTTTTTAATATACTGTAATTACTCCAACAGGCAGTCAATTGTGTTTTCTCACATGCATCATTGTACGCAAATTGAAAGTCACGGGACTACTGTGTTTCATCAATACTTTCAGTGAAAATCTGTACCCATTACCTCAACCTGTATCTTTAACAGCATCTATGTTGTTAAAGATAGGCCCTCTTAACGCTATCTCCAAATCACATTCATTAACAGATTTAAATTGTTGATTGATCTAAAGTGAATAGGCTTTATTTTCATGTTCCCTCGTTGAAGGTTACACAACAAATACAAACACTGCTCTTGACTTCACTTCCCCCGCTCCTCTGAGCTCTTTTGTTCCACAAACAACGCACCGTCAAGACGCTTCTTGTCCTTCAGTTCAGTGATAATGACGTGCTCGCTGCAAACACAATTTTACTTTATATTCTCCGCTGGAATCTCTAGTGAATGATTATTTCAAGAATATCTGAGCAGTTCGTTTTAACTTTTCTATCCTCATCCCTGGTGAATATTGCTATTCTTGTAACCCAACACAGCCGCAAACATGTAACCTCATGCCTGAACTTGTAGTGCTACTGTTTGTACGTGAATTTGTTTCTCATACCGGTATTGATTTTTGTGTCCTTTCTCTCAGGATTATGTTGTTACGGAACAACAGTCTCAGGATTGTTAACTCCAGCCGAGCGGATGAGGGGAACTACGTGTGCCGGGCAGAGAATCAGTTGGGCTCAGCAGAGATGACTGCCATGCTGTGGGTAAAAGGTAAGTGATGCCCTGGGGGCCTTTATTTTCTGCCAAATTAGCACAAGTCGGCCACCAGTAAACAGTCCCCAATGTCATTTTTTCCCCCCACCTTTGCTCGGGTGCCAGGAAATTTATTGTGCTTGCTCAACCGTGAACCAAGGGCTCTCACATTCAAGAATCATATTACAAGGACACACTTTAACAGCGTAAAGGCTCCCATCTCATAGATGCACTGTGCACAGTCCAGATCAGAGCCAAGCAGAATTATTTATCACACAAAGGTGAGTGTTTTTGCCAAAGCGAGGGCCGGCTTCTGATGATTGCTCTGCCACTGATGTCACAGTCAAATGCAGCTGCTTGGCGCTAGCTTTGGGTTAGCCTGAGGTGACAGTGTAGCAGCTTTGTGCTTCCAGACGCCATGCGTGTGGAGCTCAGCCCGAGCAGAGTGGAGGTGACTGTGGGGGAGAGCGTGGTGCTGAGCTGCAAGGCGACGCACGACTCGTCGCTGGAGGTGGCGTTCCAGTGGTTCTTCAACCAGAAACCGATCAACTTTCAGCAGGACGGCGGCCACTTTGAATACATCCAAACAGTAAGAGCGCGAGTAAGAGCAAAAGTAAGACTAAGAGTCAGTGTGTCATGTTGATTACGATCCTATCTATTTATGAGTCGTCCTGTCTGTCTGTCTGTCTACCTCTGTCCTTCTGGCTGTCTGTCCATCATCCTGTGTAGTTCTGTCTGTCTGTCTGTCTGTCTGTCTGTCTGTGTGCAAACAAATGGCTCTTTTGTTTTTCTTTCTTTCTTTTTTCATTTAATTGACTTATTTCCCAAATGTGTCGATCTTGTGGATCAACTTATTAAAGTTAAAATGATTTCGTTGTTTCCGTTTGCACTTTTTTTTTTAATGATTTTCAGTGCACTCTTCGTTGCACCAAACACTTGTTATACCTGCAAAAAGAATCAATTACACTAAAAGTCAGACAAGCTCGCGCGTCATCAAAGACCAGTGAATCATATAATCACGTACATCAAAGTCGAGTCTATTGCTTTGAATTGCACCTGTGAAATTGCATCTTTCTGTGAAAATGGAAACACAAATGGACACTGATTCGTACTGGCTTTGAAGGGTAATAAGGGTTGAAACAAAGTCAGCAGTGATTTTGAATGAGAAATAGAAAGAGATGGATGGAATGATCCTAAAACTGAAACTTTAATATGGTGAAAATTAATGCCCGTTACTGCGACCGTCATCTTTCTGATCTGTTGAGTCAGGCCCCTCCTGAACTGTAAGAGCCTAATTGTACAGGTATTTCTCTTCATTTGCCTTTTTGACTTCAGTCATCCAGAGTAGGTCAGCGGATGCACGGTCAAGGATCCTCTGAGGAAGATGTCATATAAATTCTACCAGTGAAATCAAAATATACACAGAGGGGCGTTTAACCTTTGCCTCCCTTCGACGTCGAGGTCGTATTGTTAAAATTGCCATTTCACCTTCATCTTTTAACCTTTTTTCTCTCTGACCTCCATGCATGACTTTCCCTTATTACCACTTGGATTTCATTTTCCGATGTGAACTATATTTGGTGTTTTCTGGCATCATGTTCAGTGCAATATATGAAAATTTCACATTCTGCATTGTGTATATGGTGGAGCTATACCACACTAGTTGGTTCACATGAGGAGAATCCAATACAGGAACCACTGGAGAAGGAACTGTAGGATAACATGATTGTGCTAAATGTCACTTAAATCACTGCTGTACTGTACGTGTTAAACAGCAGCGACATGGTCTGTTTACCCATCTTGATTTATCCCTTTTTAAGAGCATCATTTTGAAACACCAGAAGCAAACTTCAGATATTACTCATGTTATCTTGGACACTAAAAAAGGCTTGTTTTTGGCTCAGCAAGATTCATTTTGCTTTATGTTTTTTACAAAGCAACATCTTACATTTCCCCTTCTCCATAATATTAAAAGAAATCATTAGTGTCTTAGCCAAAAAATGAAGTTGAAAACAAATTTGCTAGAGAGTAGGGAGTCCTGTTTATGTCTGTAATCCTTTAGCAGCAGTGGATGTTAAAATCACATCTGCCCTGATGTGTCCTCTGCTACTACCTGCACTCTGGAGAGAAAGTATTTGCAGTGACACTCTTTTACAGGCACAACAGATTCCTGGCTGATGCATGGTTTGTAATTTTAATCAGGTTTCGTGCTAAACAGCTGCCTGTAGACCTTGAATTATTCCCAGTCTTGCCTCAGGCATTTCTCATTTCAGCAGAGAGAAAATACGGGAAGCTGAAGAATGTAGCAGCAAGCAAGCACCTGAATTAAACAGGAATTTCTCAAGCCACATGAGCCGCTACAAGATGTAAAGGAATCACACTTTTTTTGTGTCGAGCACATTTAGCCTCGCTGAATGCGAACTTCTTTATTCTTTTTCTTTCCCAATTGCAGCAGTCCTCCACAGTGGATCTGATGATTAGGAGCATCCTGTTGAAGCATGCTGGGAAGTATGGGTGCCGGGCCCAGACCAGTGCTGACACTGTGTTTGCAGAGGCTGAGCTTCTTGTTCGAGGTGAGCTTGTTATCTGTCAGCGCATCAGTATGCTGTGACGTCTGGTACGCTTGAAATGAACCACTACCCTGAAACAGAATCCCCGTGTTGTTCCCGTGCAAAGTTATTTTTTGGAAAGTTCAGTTCAGTGGAAGTGACGAGTGTGACAGTCACGTTTTTTTTAAGGTGATTTTAAGCTGTGAGATAATGTTTTCTGTGAATCTTAGAAATATGCTCTGCATTTGTTGCAAGTGCAGCAGATTTTGGTATTTGGTTAATTACATCAGACATTAGAAATGTGCTCCTGGTGCAGACAATTGAACAATGACTGTTTCCACATTATTACCCCCTTTTGACCACCTTGGCTAATTTTTTATAGTCACTGTGAGTACGGCTGGACAGACGGTCTGTCTGCATGAACAAGTTTAATATGTGCTGTTAAAGCTGATCAGACTCTGCAGCTTCTTCTGATCGTTGCTGATAATCTGATGCAACAGTTTATATCTGCAGCTTCTGGTTGCTTTTTGAGTGGCTTCTGAAGTAAAAGTTTTAAGGCTGTGACTGTTAATGCCTCTATAAATTTTAGACCAGTCATCCAACCAAAAGTGAATTGAGTTTGTTTTGCTTAATTGTTGTGCGTAGCAGGGCTGATGATAATGGTTGTTTTATAAAAATGATGTTTTTTTCAGTGAATGATTTCAAGTAAATTGTGATTAAAAAAAATTAAATGTTAAAGTTTTTGTTGTACACTTTAGATTTTCTAGATTTTTTTTTTTTTTTAGGTTACTTTTCCAAATCATTTGATATACCTTTATCTCAAAAATATCCATATTAATATGATGGGACATTAACTTTAGCCATATCATCTCCAGCATAGTATTTGATGTATTTAGTGATTGTCATTTAACGTTAAGCACAAATACAGGGGAGGATTCGTGCCATGGTGTTGAGCACCTTAAAAAGAGGGTGCTGTTCCTGTAGTGACACAGAATGCATCTTAATGTCCTGAAATGCAAATACACCTTTACGTGCAACCTTCTAATGGGCACTTTTTGGGGACACAGTACATTGGTTTTCATTGAGCGTAGCAGCTGCCAGCTTTTCATTTACAGCTGTTTCCCCTTGAGTCCTTAGACGTTTGCTGCACTTGCAGATTACATTTACTTCTGAAGACTGAGGTAAACATATGTTCAGCTGTATTAAAACACAGGAAGGTCTACCACACAGTCATGCTCAGCAGAACTGGCAAACTGCCTCAGAAACCCCAAAAAGAAAGCGTCAATATCCCTTAATCAGCATGAAATCCTTGGCAGCGGATTAGTGTCAGCCCAAATCCTGGTTCAGTTTAGTATGTCGCGTTCTTGTCTGTTGTTTGTTTGTGCAAGATTACAACATGGAATTGATATTGTCACCATATGCACACAGCTGCATATCCTTGTTGCATGGATGCATCATTTAGTGTATGTGATAATAACAATGCATGATGAAGGCGTATGGACCAGCTCAGAGTTGGTACGAAAAGCAACAGAGATTGTTTTTGTTCTTTCCCTGGTGTCTCGACATTTCTCCAGCATTGGTCGTTTTCTGTTGTTCACACTGGTAATTTCATCCCTGTGTCGTAAATCTCTTCCCACCAGGTCCTCCTGGACCCCCCGGAGTGGTGATAGTGGAGGAGATAACAGATACCACGGCCACCTTGTCTTGGACTCGTGGCCTGGACAACCACAGCCCTATCAGCGCCTATAATTTACAGGCCCGCAGCCCATTTTCATTAGGCTGGCAAACTGTCAAAACAGGTAATCAATAAAGAGCAAATTGCAGCATCTAGATCTGTGAGGTTAATGTGGGCCTGTATACTGAGGCCTTAATCCTGCCCAAAGTCATGTACGGAGATGGTGAATCAGCCCAACTAGAGCAAGGTTACTGGTTTCAAGAGACATGCTGACTTTTATATACGAACACAATCAGCCTTTGAAATCTCATCCAGAAAGTAATGGATCAAGTGTCTTACACTGTCGCCCTGGCCCGACCTCTGACTGAGACTCTCTCCTCAGATGGAGTTGAAACGCTCTTCTCTTTCCGCCTGTCATTTTATTATCTGAACTTGGCTGTTGTTCAAAAGAATTTAGTGAAAGTAATTTGAGTCTGTATCAAATGTCGTCCCTTTGAATTTTATTCAGTGTCATATTAGTGCAGACTGAGAAATTAACCTCTGGGGCTCGAATTGTAACACTTATCCGTGTTCGTGTAGTGTAAATGCACTTTCGCTGCTTAAAAATGAGTTAACCTCTTTTTTCTGTACCTTGACAGAAAAACCATCAATTACTATCACTTAGCGTTAGAGGATGAAAGCTTGCTGAGCATTGTGTGTGATCCATCTTAATATGCCGTGTGATAATAATAGAAGAGTTTAAGGTGTGATAATGATTCATCCCCACAGATGTATAAATCATGCTTTGTAGACACTCCTCTCACATCATGTCTGTTCAACCACATTTAATTCGATAAAGCACAATTAGGACTCTATGATGTATTGTCGGTGTTGAACTTGTACAGATTAACATAAAGGGGATTGGGCTTTTAGCTCCCCCTCCATGCAAACACAGTTATCAGCTCGTGTTTGAAGAGCAGCTTGCTTGACAGAGTGGTCTCATTGTGAGCTGCTTTGGATGATAAGAGTGTAAGCACCGCTGCTGCACTGAATGTAGCCTTCGTTAGCACAGAGAGACCTCTGGTTCATTTGTGACACGGATATGCTTTCAGTCAATGTTTGTTTGTTGATGCAGGATCAATATTGACGAAGTTTGATTAAGGCAGCCCTGAAGAAACTGGATTAGTTCTGTTACCTGCTTGTAATTCAGTTCAAAATACGTTCATAAAACTCAACATTTTTTTTCCCGTCTCAGGATGTGATTTATAATTACGTAGCGCTGTAGATACTGTGAAAAATGATTGAAATCAGCTTCCCTCTAAGAAATGAGTTGTACTTTCAAATGTGCTCTAAAGCTGCTGCTCAGGCATCAAAACAACATCATATACCAGGTTTTATAAATTGTGTATTGTCACCACCTGGTGTAAAAATATGCCAAGTCACAGCGATTCAGGAGGGGCAGTGTAATACTGTGCCATAAGAACTAATCCATAAGAACTACCACAATGTTCTTTTATTTGTTTGTTTTTTGGCTCTCTGCTCCAGCATGCTGGATTTGGAATGAGACAATGGCTGTGAGGTTTAAGTGTCAACTCACAGCTTTTACACACAACTGTGAACATTGTAGGAATTATCTCCCAATTTTAGGAAACGGAAAGTAATTAGAGAAGTTATCAGAATCTTGAAGTCATCATATAAAGTCGTCATATTTGCAGTTAATGACTGTCGGCTACGGCCATCAGCAGACACCTGGGATCTTCCCTTTTGATGCTCCACCAGTTATCAGCCTTAAGCAGAGAAACACCTTCTTAATGGGGCGATTGAAGTCAGATGACTTCTGCACCGATATTCAGCCATTAGAAAAAAACTCCCTGATTTCTTCGTCTTCATCATTGCACCATTGTTCAGTATGGATCTGATCACCCTTAAAGTTGAACATTGCCACTTTAAAGCAGTATGTTATGTGGCGCTTGTCCTGAGTAGCTATTCTCTGGTCTGCAGACCCAGACCCAGTGACAGGGGACATGGAGTCTGCCATGGCTGTGGAGCTCAACCCCTGGGTGGAGTACGAGTTCAGGGTGGTGGCCAGCAATGCGATCGGGACCGGAGATCCCAGCGCACCTTCGAGAGGAGTTAGGACTAAAGAAGCAGGTGAATCCTCTAATCCGTCGGTTCTGGATATGCATCACATTTGAGTCACTTTTTGACAGAGGTAATCACCCGGATCAGGAACTTATTATACGATACACTGAGTGCAAATTCCAGCTGATGATTTATTGAAGCTGGAGAGCTTACAGTAGCCGGTGCCCCCGCACACCACTTCATGACCACGTTATATTCCCATTGTTAATATACTCAATTTTAATTAGGAAAGAAGTTGAAAATAAGCTGCTTACATGAATTTCAACAAGTTTAGTGTTTCTTTTAAAGCAGACAGTCCCTTAATGGCCTGAGGCAAAGACACAGCAGAATACAGTATTTATGGTGAGCCAGAATTGACTGAGACAGGCTGAATGAAGCGTGCCGCTTCACTAACTGCTTGTCTCTCATATAAAAAATGGAATAATTACAAAGGTCATTGGTCTCTTGGAAGTGGTTTATTTAATCTGTCCTATTTCTTCAGCATAATTAACGGACTAATTACTGCATCTACACACACTTTTGGTAATCCATCTTTAAAGTTATCATCTGCGATCCAAATATCAACAAAAGGGTAAAATTTAAAACACAGCTCTGGCACCTGCTTTCACTCTGTATTGGACTGACAGGGGTTCCTTTAACGAAGGCACGGACACTGTTTGTTTACAACACAATGCAACATTAAACCTGCTTCTTATTGTCAGTTATGACTGATTGACTCTCAAAATGCATTTTTAATTATTATGACAAACTTAACAATTACATTTTTTTTTAATTTGTAGATTAGAAATACATTTTAAATAAATGCCACTTGCCTTTATGGGTCTGTAAGAAGATGGAGCACTATCTGAGAAGTATTTTTTCTGTATTTTCATCTCCTCTTCACTTTTCAAAAACACGCTGAAGTGAGTGTGCAGTGTTGGGTCAGTGATGCAGCGTTAACCTTTCTGTTCCAAACAGTCCCGTCAGTGGCACCAGCCAACGTCAGTGGAGGGAATGGCCGCAGGCATGAACTGGTCATCTCGTGGGAGGTAGGTCCTCTGCCAAACTCCTTCTGCAGCACGAGTGTTACAACACACTGTGTGTGCAAGAACACAAATGTCACAGTGGGTCTGGCGTTTCAGCTAAGCAAACTTCCCCGAACAGGAGTTAATGGAAGCTTTTATTTAGTCTACTCCCACTACTACTAATAATAATCTTCCAAATTTCCTGTTGCACCCAGGAATGTGAAGGAGATGACATTCAAAGTGTGGTTTCCAAAACTCCTCAGCGAGGATATGATAATGATATATATCAAATAAATAATAAACATCTAGATGCTGTATTGAGGTTATTGAAGTTTAAGATGCAGACTTTACAGAACATTCTCCCTGTTTCTAGAGAAGCTGAAGCAGAAAACGCCTCAGGAAGTGTGTTAATGAAACAGGAATTCAGTCATCATTATTACGTAATTCCTGTCATTACACTACGGGAACATTTGGAGTGCTAAAGATGACTGTTTGTATAATTCACATTATTATATGTCTTGAATTTCATGTGAAAGGGATGCCATGAGGGAAATCATTTGTAATTATAAGCTCTGTTTAAGTAAAATGTATGACTGTGTTGCTCTATGTCAGCACAACCGAGCCAAACACAATCTTATGACCTTTTTACCCCAAATAATCAATCGAATTCAGAATAAGCATATATTTAGAAAAATCAATGACGCTGATGAGCTCAAACATTAAATATATTGTTTTTGTGCTGTTTTCAGTTGAGTTTATCTCAGAAAGGATTAGCATTATTATTAAGTTTGCAATGTATTTTTTTTTAAAAGAAGTAACGTCTCATGGAAAACCAGCGCATTAGTCACCTCAGTCCATTAACCTTGTGCCGTGGAGTTCACATTCTGTGTTATCTGAAACAACAGACTGAAGAGGAAACAAGTTGAGGTAATAATTGTAATCACCAGTGCAAGTTGCTACTAGCTTGATAATAAATATAACCCCAAACAACATATTAAATAAAGGTTTTTGTGATTTATGAGTTTGTTTTTCTGAAACAAAATCTTGATTATTTAAGCCAGTGTTTCTCAACCTTTCCTCTGAAACAATGCAGTGCCTGTGGTCTTGAAAATCCTGGACATAAAAGCGCAGGATGATGATTATTTTTAGGATTGTTACATGATTGAATATGGGCAGAAACCTTTAGGTTGCAGATATTCATCAGAAAGAAAGCATGACTCACCAAGATTATGAATGTGATAATAAATCTGTGTGTTGAGGGAATTAATCATCACCCGACTGCTGCTCAGAACATTTCTGAATCCACAGCTTGACAATCAGTGTCATAACCCGCAAAATAAACAAACAAGCTCGCTGAAACAAGGTTGACTTTAAACATCCGTACAGAAAATACAGCTTTGCTATTGTTCCCTCAGGAATTCAACCTTCACTAAGTAATAAATCCTTCATGTGAATGTGACTTAATAATGATGTAAGGCTGCTGCTGCATGTACCAGTCATTAAAAACCCTCACTTTTTGTTGCCAGGGAATACTTGTCAGACACTATTAAGGGCATGGTTGATAGACGATGCAAGTCCTTGTGGTTCCTAAACTTGAAGGAAACGGTCTAATGATTCCAAGATGTACAGATGATTGCATTAGTTTACAGTCAGCTGCTTTCACTTGGGGTGAGCAATGACGAGGAGCTGCAGTTTGGCTCAGCGTGTGCTGGGGACCTGTGTTTGTTTGCCGTCCTATTCCCAAAACCATCAAAGTGGGATCTAATTAAAACATAGAGGAAACTTTCAGCAACTCAAGTGAGAGAATGATTAGAGGAGTCTGGAGATGTTCTCAAAATGTAGGAAGACAGATGAATTGAAGGATTTGCTGGAGTATTTGAACGGAGTTGAGCGCAGGAGGTCAACATCGCCTGAGCTCACACAGCTTCTACTCTGTTGATAAAATCTGTCACATTTCCATTTCTAAACACTCCTTCTGAGGGGAAATCCTGTGATTCACAGGAAGTGATTCAGTTTGCTCGGTATTTTAACTGGACAGAAGAAGAGGCAACGCTTGAAACTTTATTGACTGCATTGATCACAGATTGAATGAAAGCAAAATAATGCATTAGAATAGTACATTGTTTTCTTTGGCTGATGAGTGATTTGCTTCAAATTTCTCAGCTCTAAAATATGGTTTCTTCTCACCAGCAGCATGTGTCAACATTCAATGAAACCCCAAAACAACCAAAAGTAACTCTCAACAATAAAATGTTGATATGAGCATATAGTCCATAAATAGTAGTTCATAAACATTGACTATATTAGTCAAGTTGTACAGGAAATGTTAAACTAGCAACTTCTAAATTGTTGCATTTGAGCTGCTGTTTGAGATTCAAGCTGCAGTCTAATTAAAGCAGTCACTGTATGCTGTGATTGAATTTGTGATTGAATGGCTTTAGTCAGCGTTCCCTTGCAAGTCGTCAATGATTGTTCAGAAGTTGGAAAGGCATGGAGGTACCGTCTCCAGCTAAAAAACAGAGCACGCACAGTTGTTTAATACTGTAATGTCACTGCTGTGGCAGTCCTGTCCAGCACCACAGCTGAAGAGACAAAGGTAAAATAACCGAGGTGTGGGTGCACTGAATTCCCAGGAAGCTGTGACCCCTCTGATAGAAAAAGGTGAGAGAGATGCACATTATATTCAGCCGGATAGCGCAAAGGTGGAGGTTATAGTGTCCTGTGAGCTGTGAGGGGGCTCGGGTCCATCATTAGGACAAAGCAAAGTGACCTTTTTTTACATTAGTTTCTCTCTCTTCAGTCCACCAGGGCAGGATGCTTTTCCACAAGACTCTGAAGTGGTTATTGTAAAAGGAAGCACCTGCGGTATATGAGTTAAAGATTCAGCTACAGGATAGTGGTCACAAGGGAAATAGAGTCGTTGCAGCAGCAAGTAATACAGCACAAGCATTAGTATAACAAATAGAGCCTATTCAAATGAACACAACAAAAACAAAATGTTGATTGTTTTACGTGAAATACCCACTATATATAATGACTAGTGACAGATTTACAATTATCTGTAGATACAGTTTACAGACACATATTTCCAGGACATGGTGTTTTCATTGTCTGTCACTGTCTCGATTGTAAGATTAAAGAAGCTGAGTCCACACGTTGTCCAGATTGTCATTACATGCAGGGCAAGAACTCCCACTTTGTCATGAACAACAGCACAACCCCAGCATTGGAGCTCACTGCATTTGAAACAGGGTCCCACTTTATTCTGAAATTTGTATAACCATCCAGGGTCTTACAGTCTGAGGGCACAACTTGGTCACAATTGCAAAATTTGCTGACAAAGCTGAAAGAAGGCCAGCTGGGCCGTGTATTACACAGCGCTGCATCACCCGGGCAAGTGATTAAGATGTTGTGAATATTAAATTTGGTCCCAGCAGAGAGGCACAATGATGATTAACCTTGAATCTCTGAGTTGTTCCCAATAAATCCAGGCATGTTTATGAATATCTGTTTGTAATCTCAATCTTGACAATGGCTGTACAAAATGTAATAAATCTCACACCAAGTAAAGAGGATATTAGTCTGAACTGTTTCCAAGTGGACAGCTTGGCTCTCAGCCAGGTTCAGGGCACAGCATGTGCAGAATTACTATGAGCAAAGCTAAGAATTTGCAATTGAGATCAGTTGAAGGATATATTAACAGGGGAACAGTGAACAGATGTGGAAGCAACTGACAGTTAGTCTTGTAGTTATTAAGTATGGGAGCCCAACTGCCACTGGGAAGATAACCTTCACATGAGGAGAAGTGCCCCTCAGTGGCACATTATGGGGGATAATGTCCATTCCAGATGGGATGATGTTTGGTAGTGGACCATTTCCTATTTATAACTCAAGAGTGTCATTAGAGTGGCTGGTATAACACAATAACGGCTGCCTTACGAATAAATACAGGAGCACAAGTTGGAAGAACAATCAAGGGATACTTAAAGTTCAGGAAAATCCCTAATGAAGGCTCCTGTCAAGCCACGAATTTGAGTAATTACTAAGAGTGATACTTAGTTAAACATCTTCTTACCCAAAATGCTCAAGAATTCTCCCGATGACACTCCAGACACAGCATATTGGTGTCTTTTCAGTTTCAAACCTCTGTGATTCAAATAATTCATTTCTTGAACAGGTGCTTCAGCTTGAAGGTGAGCGTGAGCATTATTTACTCTGCTCATTTGTTTTTAGTCAGACACTTTTGCAATGAGAACAGTTCTCTTCTGGAGTACAATAGTGAGAAATGAAAGGACTTCTTAAAAACTGACGTTTCCTCTCTACCCATTGTGGGATACAATAATTGGTCAGCCATCAATGAGTCTGTCAGTTTTCAAGAGTATCACAGGACAATGCGGAGCCGGCACACTTTGTACCGTGTCCTCCTTTTGGTACTTGGCATTTTAAGTCATTTCAGCTCTGCCCTATTTCTTCTTGTTTCCGCTAAATGATTTGGAAATAAATCAGCCCTCGTCAGTGATCAATGGAGATGGATATTAAAGGAGACAGAGTGGGAATGTTAGCCCTTTTTGGCAGTCGAGGCATGTGAGCGCATGGCAGTTCTGCCTCTCCAATCATCTGTGGAGAGTTGTCAGAGCCTGGACGGCCATGGTGGGCAGGGTTATTAAGCAGGATGAATGACTAAACAGTCTCTGCAGCTTCATTCAACCATCTCATTAGAGTCGACGGTGAGAGACTGCTTTTTCTCGGTGAGCCATTGGGAGGGCCATTAGTGTTGCCCCCACACTCACCGTCGCCGAGCCCTGCAGGCCCCACAATTTCATCCACAAGGCTTTCCTCAGTTGTACCGGCCTGCGCTTATCGTGACAATCTCAATTCCCAAACCCGTGAGTGTTTCCAGACTTAACTCGCTAATTTGTTCATACTGTTTTTTGAAGACCCATATTCTTTGGCATTTCTTCAAAAGCATTGCCAGCTCTGATAATAACATTGATGATACCTAATTCATTTTCAACAATCATCCTCTAATTAGGCAGTCATGGTGACTGGTCGTTGATGAAACGTGGACTACATCTCCTTCCACCACCAATCCCACTGTTGACTAGATGGATAATTTGGGTGATGCCTTCAGGGGAAAATATCACTTTGAAGCCTATGCAAATCAACATATTACAGCACGAGCAGCTTTTGTTGCCAAGAACAGGTGTACAGGTGTTTGTCATTTATTAAATTTAGCCAAAGATTGAATCCCTGCAGCTCACATTTTAATTAAATTCTAGCTCACTTAATAAATTGGCATTTGATTTGATCAAGCACAGAACAGCTGTGGAAGACAGATCCCAGTTTCACCACTTCAGGAAAACCACAGATAAGTATTGAAGCAAGCATACAAAACGTGTGTCCCAAAAATCCTCCTGTCAAATGTGGAAAGATAAATAGCTACATAATGGGCACAACTGAGCCAAATATGATTTGATTCTATTACTCAAGACTGACTGCATCTTTATTAACACTGGCAGACAGTTACAGAAAAAGGCTAGTCAATGGAAAGCTGGTTACATGGGGCTACAATAGAGGAAAAACAATGAGAGCGTTGCTGGCTCAAAGAAGCTGTGCAAATGCAAAAATGTGCAAATAATGCACCTTCAGTCACAGAGCTGAACTGCTGGTAAACCAGTTTATGCTTCATTAGTGAAAGACCCTGCAGGATAATTGTTTCTCTCTTTCTGATGTCTTCAGCCTGTGTCTGAGGAGTTCCAAAATGGCGAGGGTTTTGGATATATCGTAGCATTTCGTGCCAATGGCACCAGAGGCTGGAAGGAGAAGATGGTGACTTCAGCGGACTCGACGACGTACAAATACAGAGATGAGACTTTCCCTCCCCTCACTCCATTTGAAGTGAAGGTCGGAGTGTACAACAACAAGGGAGATGGGCCTTTCAGCAAAGTTGTCATCATCCACTCTGCTGAGGGGGGTGAGTTTGTGTTTGTGGTTGCATGAATGTAAAAAATACCAAGGGAACAGGCATTTTATGATTGTCACCATTTTGACGTGGTTCACAGAGCCGAGGGAAGCGCCATCTGATGTGAAAGCTTACAGCATTTCTTCATCGGAAATTAGGGTCACTTGGAAATCGCCCAATCCAGGCCCGGGAAGACCACAAGGATATGAGGTGTTTGGGAATTGTTTTCGCGTGTGTGGACGCTTGTACACTTACCTACAGTATCTGAGTTGAGGTGTTTTATCAAAGTCATTAATTTCTTTTAACAGGTCAGCTACTGGAAAGACACGGAGCAGGAAGAGTCGGGGAAAAAACAAAGAACTGTGAAAAATGAAACTTCCATGGTCTTAACAGGACTAGAGGGCAACAGCCAGTATCTCATCACAGTAAAAGGCTTCAACAGCATCGGCCAGGGTCCTGCCACAGCTGCTGTCACAGCCAAGACCAGGAAAGCCCGTGAGTACAGCACTGACACTAATCATGTAATACTATATATGGAATAGAGGCTACCTGTTAAGCTCGCCCTAAATCTCCTTGTAGAAAGTGTAGTAATTGACCTAGTTGGTTGAAACGCTGTTTAAAAGTCTGCTTGAATTTGCACCCAGAGTGTCGTGTTCTCCCTCTTAGCTCCTGCTCAGCCTCCAACCAACCTCATGTGGATTCAAGAGGGCAACAACGTGTCTTTAAGCTGGGACCCAGTGAAGGCAAAAGACAATGAATCTGATGTCATCGGGTACATGGTAATGATCAATCTCTTAGGTCATGTTTGTTCAAATTTGTAATGTTAAGACACAAAGTATCACAGAAATTGATGAATTTATGCAACATTGAACCAGCACTATTGTGTATCATATATTTATATGTTACAGGCTTCTCTGAGGTGCAAACCTTAGCTTGAGTTTGCCTTTATTGTGCTGAGTGATTGGACATTTTTCCCTGAAATGCCCCTTTGTAACTTCCTATCGTTTGCATACAAACAGTCTCATACCTTTGGCTTTGTATTTAAAGAACCAGATAATTAGCAACAGTATCACTCATCTTTTGTGCTGTTGACTAAAATGGGAGACTTTTATGTCCTGCAGGTGTTACTCAAACAGGAGGGCAGAGGCCACAACCAGGTGACAAGAACCATTAACCCGTCCACCATGCTGTCACTGCCAGAGGGAGGCACCTATATCATTGAAGTGCGGGCCCTCAGCGAAGGGGGAGAGGGAGCAGTCAGCTCCCAAGTTCGAGTGGTCACTTCCTCCGGTAAGCTAGTTAGCCCCCTCTCAGCCACACACTCCATTACATGACCTTTTGAAATCCAATCTCTATGCACACCCTGCTTTCTCTTTGCAATCTTATGTTCTGCCCTTAATTGAGTCACCACAGCTGTTGTGCGAGCCAAGTTTTCTTTGGCTAATACTGTTTTAATTACCTCGCCCACACAAGCCTTCCTACTCCTGCACAGCCAATTAACTTCTAAGTAACGGGACAAACAGAAAGTTTGCAGCCCTGCGTGTGACATGACCAGCCAACTATTCAGGGCAATGGATTGCTGTTTTTAAATAAATGCATTTCCGACATTTTGTTTAGCATCCTTGTTTTCATCGGTACTGACCCCCGCCTCCGTATCTCTCTTAGGTGTTCGAGCAAAAAGCAACCAGTGCTCAGTGCACTGCCTGCCACAGAGCTTAACATGGACAGCACTGCTCTTGGTTCTTCTGGTGCCTTCGGCTTCCTGGTGAGGCCACCGTGCCGTCCTCATTTTCATGGAGGGAGCCACCAGTCTTCCGCTCCCTTATTCCCTCTGACTGCCCGCTTGCTTTGGCCTTACCCATCCCAAAGGGCCCGAGGCCTGCCAAAGGGGGTTTAGTCTGCCAGTTAACATGCGGCTCTTCAGAGTTCATCTTTTTAAGTTCTGTTTCTTCTGAGGCCCTGGACATTTGATTTACACAGTTCTTTCCAACATCACAGTAGTGTTGTACTGTAGTGTACATTGTGTGGAAAGATTTGTTAATCATTTACTTTAACATTATGTGTTCCTCTCATTGACTGGCATCTAACCACTTCCAGACGGCTCCTACAGCTCTGGGGCTCTACAGAGCATGAACAATTCCTCGAAAGCTGCTGTGGTAGTAATACAGGGATCAGCCGGCCTGTTTCTTTTCATTACTTATCTGCATCAATTTACCCCTTGGCTGCCTAACAAGCAATGCAGCAGAAGCTCAGTAGAGATAAGTGCATTGTTTTCTTATTCACACATTGAGGAGAAAAAAGTTTTTTTATGGAACCAAGAATCTTACTATTTCCAGACTTGCTTTTTTGTACATTGTGTTACCTTTAGAGAAAAAAACACAGTGGTGTGTGTCAACTATGTCAAACTCTCTGTTTTTGGTAGTGATTAAGCAATGCTTGGTGATACAGTTTGTTGACTGTTGGATGTATGGAAGTAGGAAACAGGTACTTACCTGTAGTGCCCAAACACATCAATAGACAAAGACAACTCTGTACGGACTCTTGGTATCAGTACAAATAAATGTGATGTATATTTTTTAAATACTTGTTGTTTGTAATTTCTAACTTTTAGAAAAGAAGTGTTTATGACAATGTATTAGGACTACAAATAGCAGTTACTGTGGGCGACAGTCCAGGTTCAAAATAAATTACATTTACACTCAAATGAAATAAAGTAAAGCATCAAATTTTAATATTTAAGAGACTGAGACAGAACATGTTTTTTGTTGTTGTTGCCAAATCAACTTTAGCACTGTAATGCATCTAAAATATATCACTACAATACAAACTCACCATGACACCTTTATCTGTAATAGTTAAAATGTCGCTGGTCCATCAGACAGTTCTGCACTTTGAGGCACCTTTTCCAAGTGTTATGTAAAGTCTGGGTTGATTTAATTCCACACACGTGGCATTAGAGGCCACAAAACTTTCTGTGATAGAGGAACCGCTGCAGAGCCAAATAGGGCAGCATCAAGAGTATCTCTCCCTCCTCTCGGGCCCCTCTCTCGCCTTGTCTGCATTAAAAGCTTATCTCTCACTGGGCAGAAATTCAAATGAATTTGCCTCAAGTGTAATTAATGTTAGAATGGAGATCTGTGGTCCTAAAGCCTGCTTGCTTGAGCAGACCTTTTGCCTGCTCTGCCTCCAGCTCCCTGGACTCTCCATTACAGAGTCGGAGTAACCTGGCTCACCCGCTCAGGTTCAGACAAGGGTACCAGCTCAACCACGAGAGATAGGACCACACAGCAAAACAGAGGACGAACACAGCTCCAAGCAGTGTCTACCCCATGGACACTCCTCTTCTTTCGGACCTCTCTGTTTTGGTTACATTCAGAGGGGAAGGATGGCGAGGTCGGTCTCCTCTCTCTACATCATTTCCGTCTGTACTGCAAAGCATTAAGCTGTTTAATGTGGATGGAGGGGTTTTTGTGGTGCTTTTAGCCTGTTCAATGACGTCGGCTCAAACACATACCTCCACACAAGTGCTAATGTACCGACCTTTAATTATTCATGCAGCACCTGTCTGTGTTGGCGCATCTGATTTATGATAATGGATTATGTATCCTGCAAGGGGACCCATTTGGTTCAGAGAGCCAGAAGCTATAGTGTCAGCAATTAAAATATGAACTCCCCTTAGGTTAATGTCAGTGTGTGTGTGTGTTTTTGCGTGTGTGTGCGTGTGAGCACAGTAGTACAGTATGTTAGATGATTTTATACGTAATATATATTGCTTGAGCTCAACAAGGTGTCAGTTTTACAGTTTAGATTACCATACTTGCAACTGCATTTTATACAAGAAAAATATATTTCCACCAAGCTGTGGTTCATGAAACCAGCTGCTATTAATCACTATTAGCACTGAAACGCTATTTTTTTACCGGCTAAAACAGAGGGTTGGGCCTATTTACTGTTATTATATGTTTGAATACCTCACATTTTTCTTGCTTCATTGTGTTTTTGAAGTGGAAAGAGTCAGATCAGTATAAGTTTGGGATTTAAGGAGCCACACTCCGTTGAAATTTGATAAACCTCTTTCCTTGATAGGATTAGCAACACATAATCATAAACAGCAACCCTGAAGCTGAGGGATTCAACATCTCTGCTGCAAGGACACTTCAGCAGGACGGACGCTGGCTGTTAGCTGAAGGACATGCACTGCTTTGTATATCATCTAATGCTATTGCAGTAAATATTTTCTGAGTTTACATTTCAGCAGAGATGATGTATTCATGGGACACCATTAGCACAAGTTTCTGACAGCGCTCTCTCTGAAACCTAAATCATAAACACAAGCATAGTGAGCATCTGCACAAAACAAAAACGTCAAATGTGATATCCCAGCTAGTACCAGTTGATGCTGCTTCTGTCTTCATCCATGCCCAGATGTCCTTTAGCTTTCTACAACTTAAAAAGTCCCAGTTTCAGTGGCACCACATCACCACAGCTTTTGCTCTGTGATTGAGAGCTGAGATGTGACTCTGCTTTTCAGGTGGGTGATATAATACACGAAGAAACGTTTTCTGTTTCTGTTCGAACTGAGTTGCATTTAGAAAGGCTGCTACATGTTACAGTTTGGGGATATAATCAGAAATGTCAGGGACTGTGAAGCTGATGATTCAGGAGCCAGTGATTACTACATAAGGAAGACAGCGTTCAAATGGGGAAAAAAAATGCTTCTCAAATGTTTCTCAAAGAGACAGAAAGATGCAATAATGCAGTGACGGTGTGCCTGTGCGTTTGTGTACTTACTGTAGGAATAATCTTTGACGACCACTCACTGATTCCATTGACTTAAAAGCCATAATTGTGGTTGCACCCTAATTGAATTTTTCTCAATAGACTTTAATTAAGTGTTCTCAAATTCCTAATTTTCTGCCAATGTATGTCTGGTTAATCATCTGATAGTAATTATAGTTTTAGCGTGATTAAAGGCTTACATGTGATGTGAAACCTTCTGTGGTAATGAAACATTCTACAGATAAGATCTTTTCCCAACTGTTGAGTGAGACTTACGTCCTATCTTTGCTGCTGTACAAGACATTCTGGTGTATAAATGTAAAAATGAAACTGTTGGGACTTCTGATACAGCGAGCTAATTTGCAGCAGCGATGGCAGGAAATGAGAGTTCGGGAAGTGTACCATGTTCTGCTGAAGACTGTCAACAGAGGGATTAAAGGAGCAGCTTTGCAAAGAGAGTCAACACTCAGGATTGCATTCCACCAGTCCAGTGATTATTGAAGTTATAACTGAAGTTGTCTTTTGACCTTAGCTGTACTGTCGGGAAGCCACAGCGCACACTGTTTTCTGCCGTTGAGCTTTGCAGGACAGAAAGAAATCATGCTTTTTTTTTTTTTTTCTTTGTTTGCTTACAGTACCTTCAATGTACCATCAACAACTTATCATCAAACTGTTATTCTTCTGTTTTGTGCTTCTAGTTGTCAGACAGTGATATCAGTTGGTTGTCAGCCCATTCAACACTTTGATCAAGGGTTCATGGTGAAGTTAAGATATCTTGACAGCGACTTTTCAATTTCTCAAATGAAAATAAAGCCTAAAATCTAGTACGGACATTCCTGTACTCGAGAAATCTACAAATCTAATGAGCTGTTTGCATGTAAATATACTGAATATAATTAAACTCCCCAGAGGATGAACCTCTTCCATTTTTCCTCCACCCTCAGGCTGTTTACTTTACACACAAGCTACGTCGTGTCCTATGTAGCTCGCAAACTTGAGACATTTGCTTGCTACATTCGTAATTCCACAGGGATAAAGTCTTGAGATTGTAATGACCCAGAGTCTTTTCCTCCTGCATCACTCAGAGGAGAAACATCACGTTTCAGCCGCACTACTGGGACTTTACATAAAGGATGACTTTCTGTATCTTGTTATTTGTCACAACATGTTTGTATTGCGGGCTCAGCAAGGTAGCACGTCTGCTGTTGTCTTTGTAATACTATCTGATATATTTGTAAGAAGAGAATACATTAGTCCTGATAAGATACTACTGTGTAAGAACTACATTTGCATTACGAATGGTTTTTTATTAGAGCCAGAATTCAAAACACATTCTCTATGAAAGGTACAGCATTACAACTAAACAAAAAAGCCACAAGTTGCAGAATTTCTTTTTAAAAAACAAAATGTTCTTGGCTGTGTGATGACAGATGGTGTACTTTTAGAGGGAAACTTCTTAAGATACACCAGCTAATTTGATACACTGTGAACCCTCCCTCGTAAGAAATTAAAGTTAAAGTGTCCTGCTGAGAGGCCTCATTAGGGAAGCACAGTAAAGAGTAAATCAGAGAAGAAAAAGACAAATCCGGTTGATTAAACTTTCCACCCCTTATAGTTCGGGGCGTTGTGTTTTTCTCCTTCCAGACATTTGCCGAGTATAATACTAAAATGCAGTAATGGAATGCATTGTGCAGCTCTATTTCCTCAAAGCTCTATTTCTACTGAAGTGAACAATGCTCTGACATAGTCTCAACCAAAAACTGAGTACTATAAACCTCAGAGCCTGCAGTTATTGCAGGGCTGTGGGGTTAGAATGCAGTACGCAGTAAGGTGTTGCCAGTATTCATATAGAATACTAAAGTACTTGGTATACCAAAATGTTTGGCCTTAGCTGAACCACATGTCCAACTGCAAATATTTCCAAAATGCTGTGGTGTGTCCTGCTGCTCAGAAGAAATCAACAATGCCAAGATTTTCCACTGCAGCTGGAAATCCTCTCAGGAAGTAAAAGTCACTTACGGTGATTTGTCCAGATCCTGGAATTCAGCCAAACCCCTGCAGATTGGTGAGGGTGGCGATTCAATTTGGAGATCCAAGCTACTTTTTTCCAGACCCATTGTGTGAGGAAATATAATGGGATGGATGTGTAAATCTGGGGATAATCTAAGTGAGATGTATATGGGAGGATGAGGGCTGCATGGGGAGATTTAAAGGTTAAGCAAGAAAGCACTCGGCTCAGAGCAGACCTCAGCCAAGTCCACATAATCCCCCCAGTTAACTGCTTTCACAGTCAGTATCGCTCCATGTAGATGACTGAATAGTTATATGAAGGTGACCAAACTTTCACTTGTTGGAGGCACTAGTGTGAAGGTCATGGGGTCACAGCTTTATGCCAGTGTTGGTTCCACTGATGCATTTATTCTGGGTTCAGAC
Source organism: Chaetodon auriga (assembly GCF_051107435.1). NCBI lineage: Eukaryota > Metazoa > Chordata > Actinopteri > Chaetodontiformes > Chaetodontidae > Chaetodon > Chaetodon auriga. Next base: position 4,263,623 of record NC_135080.1, read on the forward strand.
TCCGTGTGTGGTCAAGAGCAAATGTCCACTGGTAAAACAGCAAATTTAGCAGAACGATTATTTACAAAATCTACCTAAGACCAAAAATCTATCATCGATAATGTACCTACCAGGAAGGAAAAATGAGCTAAACGTTTTGATGTTCACCACCTGTGGAGCCAAACATTTGCTCTGAGGATGGTGTGTTAGCATGATAGCATGCTATTCTCAGTTTTTAATGTTGGACTGGGGATCAACCACTTTAAGGAACCTCTTGCTTTGGTTCAGACACGACCACTAATTTACCACAGTGTGTCTCAGTGGGCCACTTAATCTGGGAGACTCTTAGTTAAAGTATTAACTGAATGACACGTCTGGCTAAATCAACAACAAACCGCT